>NC_046155.1:82602174-82707174 GCF_011064425.1 Rattus rattus
ACACACACACACACACACAAACACAAAAATGTGGTGATAGATCAGTAGATGATAGAGAGATAGATAGATAGATAGATAGATAGATAGATAGATAGACAAACAGATAAATATGATAGATTGATGATAGATTGTTTGATGATAGAGATGAGATACTCTGAAATCTAAAAAGATATCAAACATGAGAACAAAGAGAAGACTTAGCAGACTTTTTTCCAGAAAGCAAGTAGATGAGAATTTTCCAGATTTTTGAAAGATATTGCACTTATGTCAAGAAAGAAGTCAAGTCCTGAGTAGAATGATTAAAATTAAATTCATACCAAAACAACACAGTACAATGAATACAGAGAAGCTCATGGAAGCAAACAGAAGGAAGTGAAGTCACATCAGAAGACTCATATATACAAGGGCTCACATCTCCCAGGAAAAACAGAGTAGTATCTAAGGGTGCTAGGATTCTGGATATAAATTCTCTCTCTCTCTCTCTCTCTCTCTCTCTCTCTCTCTCTCTCTCTCTCTCTCTCTCTCTCTCTCTCACACACACACACACACACACACACACACACACACACCAGCTTTCTTTTGGAAATTTCCAGACAGTTCTCTGCTCGAGACAGCTTTTTTTATGCAATTCTAAAACCTCTCTGGATATTTCCTGACAGCTCTTCCAGATAGCTGAGCTCACAGACCAAGACCAAGTCTTCTTTTATTTACATATCGATTCAGTCATTTACTCCAGGTTCCCTTTTGATTATCCCACAAACCAGTATCCCATGACTCCAGCCTCTTAGTTCTCAAGAGATAGCAAGCACATAATAATTGCAAAATAATTCAGATATCTGCCTGCCTTTTTAAGCACAGGCAATAAGCTGGCTGAGTGGGACCCCACCTGAAATTACCATTTTTACCATACCTAGGCCTGGACCTAAACTCCCTCTGTCCCAGACTGAACTTGAACTCCGAAATCTGCCTTCCTTTGTAAGCATAAACAAAAAACTTAGCTGGGTGAGATCTTGCCCTACAAGTACCACTCCCTAAATCTCTTCATCTCTCCATCCTTAGTACCTTGTGACAAGCTGGCTCATAGTACAGCTGCCTCTGCTCCTTTAGAATTGTGAAGCTCCTTATACAATTCATATTGCATCCTTATATTTTATACAGTTGAGAAATTAATGTATTTTTGAACTCATGTTTTCAGAGTTCTTTCCCACAGCCTTAAGGGCTGTCCTGAAGTTCACAGTGTTCTATCATTTTTTCTGAGACATTAGATACACCCTCGCCTCCCAGACTCGTGCTGTCTCTGATTATCATTAACCTTGGCAGAGAGGACATGCCTCGAAGGGGGAGCATAAAAGTATGTACATTATTATACAAACAAGACTTATGCCCACAGCAATCATCGACAATATCAGAGGCCCATGGCCTACTGGCTCTGTTCCAGGGGTGGGAACCACATCATTCTGTCCCTACCATGGCCAAACTGGACTTATAAACCTTATCTACTAACAACAGCAGCAGCCTCCTCCCCTCTGGAGCAGTAGCAACTGAAATTTGATCCCAGAGCAGAAATTGCAGATGTTCTCTGGGGTCAAAAAAAGGATAATCTAGGGGTGGGGAGTACTGGGGACAGGGCACAAAGCCACCTGTCATGCCAGACACCTTTGCTAAGCATTGTGAACTCTGGGCCTTATCTGTTATCTGAGGCATTCAACCTGCCTCCTGGTAATGTACACTAGCCAACAGAATAAAGGATAAAGAATCTTTGGTGGGTTTTCAAACCCACCCTTACCAGTCTTGCCCCTTCTACCCAGAGTCAGGGCACTAGCTTCAAGAAAGTAAGGGTTCAGAAAGGGTAAGAAAAGTAAAGCCAACATAAAGGAATCCCGTGGCCAAGTGTGTCATGTTCATTCTCCCTCTTGAAGTTCATGACACAAACAGACCCATGTTACTACTGATTCTTTTGACATATAAAGGCTGGGCCTTTAATCCAAGCACAGGAGGCAAAGGCAGGCAGACCTCTGTGAGTTCCAGGCCATCCAGGGCTATATAGAGATCCTGTCTCCAAAAGAAAACAAAAATAAAACACAACAAATGAGGCAGCTGGGGCAACTAAGAATTTTAAAAAGAATCTAGGTCATGAAGGTTATCTTACTGCATGGCCTAGGTGAGCTCTACAGGGATGAGTAACTATTCAGAATGGAGAACATGAAGTTCAGGGTGGAGGTGGGGATCAGACACCAAACTGAAGCACAAGGTTAGAGAACAGAAAACTCAGGAATAGGAAAGAGTAGGATAAAGGGCAGGGGGAGGCAGGCAGGCAGGCAGACACAGAGAGTGATGTAGAGGCTATTGATTCCTGTATATAGATAAACTGAGGCAGGGGGATTCCAAGTAACTTGTCCAAACTAAGCAAGACTTGAACCCATTTACCCTCTGCCCTTCCCACTCTCCCCTACATCAGAGAGAAACTTACACTCAGCATATCATTCACAAAGAATCCCTTCCTAAAGACAAGGTCACATAAAGATCACACATAAAGTCATCTGGCACCACCCAAACTACTACTGCTCATGCCTGCCTTGGGTGCTCTGGCACATGTGACCTTTCCTGAAGCCACACATCTGATACAGATGACATCATCACCTTCTGGGCATGCTCACAGTTGATCAGATCCTTCTAGGTGAGCCTCGCCTCTGGTACTATGGATCTTTGTGTGCAGCTTCCCCTCAGGGTTTAGGGAGAGTGGAACCCAATACTCCCATTGGCTTCTTAGAAGGATTCTGCAGCCCTCACTCCTCATCCATCACAACATCCTCTTTACAACTGCTCAGCTCACCCTCCACTTCTCATGATGATGAAACTTAACTCACGTTCCATCCCAAAACTGGCCTGGAGATATGGTGTCTTTGGTAGAGTGCTTGCCTAGCATGCACAAAGCCAGCAGTGATCCCCATTGGTGAATAGGTAGGCTTGTGGCACATGCCTGTAGTCCAGCATTCGAGAGGTGGAGCCAGGAAGAACAGAAGTTCAAGGCTACCCTTGGATACATAGCAAGTTCGAGGCCAGTCTGAGATGCATATGATTCTGTTTGGGGGGTGGGGGTGGGAACAAGGAGAACATAGCCTTTCACTCAGGCCTCAGGGCACACATCAGAACCTGAATAAACTGGAATGCTAGACACAAGTCAGATGCAGTCACCCACAGGAACCTCCTCTTTCTGTAGGAACAAGCTTGGGAGAGCTACACACACACACACACACACACACACACACACACACACACAACACAGTTGCAAAATAAATGAGTTCACACAGTTGGCACAATGCCCAGCACACTGTAGGCATTCAGTAAGCTGAAGGGCTGATGTACATTCGCAAAAGAACATCTTCCCCCAACTGCACTTTCCCAAAGCACCTCCCCAAGGAGCCAGACGTACATGGGCAGCCAAGGTGAGAAATCTAAAAATCTCTTTGCCAGAAAAAGCCTGACCAGGTCCAACTGTGGCAAAACACCACATACGTCAGCTAGGGTTTGGCCCTGGTCATGAAGACTTAACCAACCTTCATTAGACACCCTCAGCTCTTCACATGAAGTAACCCTTTTAGCCTGAAACCACCCTGTGCAGTATGGGTGAGTATTATCTCATCTGATTATTATAATCACTTTTTAAGGAAACAAACACAAGCATGCAAAATAGAGAATTCCTGTAGTGTCTGAGGACAAGCGACAGCTGGGATTTGAACCTCAGGAGGTCCCACGATCTCAACCTCATTGTCGTGCTTCTCTACATGGTTACTGTCACACACCCTGTCCACATCACTAGGTTGGATGCAGATCAGATGGGGCACAGTTAAGTCTGAGACCAATGGAAAAGGTCATAGACCATTCTAGGTTCACCTTGTCAGCTCTCTCCTGTAAAGGGAGGCTGGTTCTGAGTTTTACTGTAACTTCCTCTTTCAGTTTCTTCATCCAGCACCAAAAACCAGTACTGCTCATCAAACGACCATGAGACAATCACCTGGAGAGGCTGGCTGAGTTTGATTTGCTGTGGGATGGGATGGATTGCATCGGCCAGGCTTCTTGCTTTGATTCCCACTGAGCTGGTGAGTTTGACAGGGTTGCTAGGGGCTGTGTAGATAGACTGAGTTAACCAAACAGTGTTACAGGGCCTGTTAACCCTGACCTCTAGCTGTCAGCATACATCAGGTAGCATGCTGTATCCCATAGAAAATGACTTTCTACAACTCTAAGAGGTGAAAAAGTGCTGTTGTTACCATCCTTGGCTTGCAGATGGGGAAACTGAGGTTCAGAAGCAGTGCTCAGTCCCACCCCAACTGAATCTGACAGCAGATGGTCCTAACACCCCAGAGTTTGTACTCTTGGGCACCCATCTGTCTGCCCCTCCAAAGACTCCTGGAAAAGAATGATGAAGCCTCCCCTCTCCTCCCTCTCACCCTCACCCAACTTCTTTCAGGATCCAGCTGCCTCCAAAGAGCCTGTAGGTCTCTGGGTAAAGACACTTGCATTGAGTCCTCTCTAAAAGCTAATTCGGCCATTTGCTCTGAGTTTCTAGCGGATGCTGTCGTCTCTCAGATTTCAAAGAAGATGAATGCATGGGTTAAATTGGATTAAAAAATTTAATTGAATAAGACCGAACCAGACAGCTTGATGGAAGACTTTGATCCGATAAAGGGAGAGGAGAGATGTGTGCTCCCAGGGCCAGGGTGTGATGGGGAGCTGTCTGGACCTTGTCTAGCCTCTTCTCATCGGCAGGAAAAACCAGTTATGCCAATTACTGGTGAGGTGGCCCTGGGGCAGTGTGGGGAAGACAACTTAGAAGCATCTTCTGAATCACTGTGTCCCAAACAAGCTGACAGCCTGCCCACCTCTCTGTCCATCCCGCCCATTCCCACCAGCAGGCTCTCTCTGAGCCCCTGAAAGTGCACACATGGGAATCTTGTTTCAGCTCATGATACCCTGCACATTAATATAACGGGAGCCCTACCTAAGAAAGAGCACAGCACATGGAGAGCTGGGAGATGGCTCCTTCAGTAAAGAGCTTGCTGCACAAGCATGAGGACCAGACCGGAGATTGATTCCCCTAAAACATACTTATTTTTTAAAGCCAGGAATGATGGTGTGCCCCTGGAACCCCATGCTGGAGAGGTGAAAACAAGTGAGTCCCTGGGGCTTGCAGGCCAGCTAGTTAATGAAGAACCCTGTCCTCTGAACTTCCTCGTGCACGTGCATAGATGTGTGCGGGCACACAGGTCCCAAAGGCAGATTTGTTAGCACATGCTGAGTTCCTTTCTAATTAGGCGAACCCCCGTGCTAAAATCCATATTTACAGTTTCTCTTTCAACAGCGTTGCACTACATGAGGTCCACCTCTCAGCAGCACCAACACCCACTAGAGAGTTTGTCAGAAAGGCTGCCACTCAGGAATTCCCACCCCGGGGGGTTCAGATGAGAATTCACATTTAAACATTCAGGTGGATGGGGGCTGGATTACATGCTGCGCTCTCAACCCTCACTGTACATCACAATCACCTGAAACGCCTATTAACACCCAGGGCTCAGCCTACCTGCCCAGCCTGTCCTTGAGAATCCCTGGGGTAGGATCCGAGTGGGCATTATTACTAGGAAGGGATCTACTCTAAGGCCTTGCTAATTGGGCATAAAGTCTAAGTGTTCATGTTTACACCCACGGCTCCTGCTGCTCTCAGCATCCGTCAGAGACGCTTCTTTTAGGGGTGGCAATGGTGAGTGCAGAGACTCAGAATCGATCACGGAGCTGAGACTAAGGTATGCTTGGGGGACAACCCAGAAGATTGTTAGAGCTGGAGAACAGAGGCACCACTGTGAAACACTGTCTCTGACCCAGCATGCCCGTTGCAATTGTGAGCGCACCAACACTAAAAGAGGCGGGAGACCAGCTGGGAAGAACGGAGTAATCAGGAGTGAGGGGAAAGGTGAAGGAGCGCATACGCGGATGGGATTGTCAAGAAGTTTTTTAAAAGTTCATCTATTCATTCATTTATTTATTTTTATATGAATGTACTGTAGCTGTCTTCAGACACACCAGAAGAGGACATCAGATCCCATTACAGATGGTTGCGAGCCACCATGTGGTTGCTGGGAATTGAACTCAGGACCTCTGGAAGAGCAGTCAGTGCTCCTAACTACTGAGCCATCTATCCAGCCTGTCAAGAACTTCTGGGGGGTGGGGTGGAAAATAGACATTGTTAAAGTGTCTAGCTGATTCCATAGGGAAGATATGACTAGGAAGCAACAGATTCAAGTTAGAATCTTTGGTGCACTGAGCTCCTGTTCCCACACAGTGAAGATGGCCAAAGCTGAGATGCTGCTCTTCAGCCACTGGAATCACTCCACACATGTCACATGGGTCAGTGTGGCTTGCAATGGCCCTGATGTCTTGACAACACTTGACATTCTTGCAGTTCTTCCCCTTCCTGGGCTCTCCCACCGCCAGCTCTATTTTCCCCTTTTCAAGTAGAGTCATCATCAAGAGGGGACCAGGGGTATCCTGACCAACATGTGATCCAGAAATTCTAGTCTCATACTCACATCCAATAGAATCAAATGCCTGTCACAAAATGACACATTTTACAGAAGCTTTGTTCACAATAGCCAACATGAGAGACAGCCCATGATCATCAGCAGAAAAAAGGAATAAACAAACGATGGTATATCCATTCAGTGGGATACATCTCAATAAAAGGAAACAAACTAAGGAATGCCGCAAAAATATGGGTGAATCTCAGAACCCTGATATTGAAAGAAAATTATCCGGACACAAAAACTAAATAATGTGATTCCATTTACATGAAATTCTTTTAAAATGTAAAACAAGGCTCAGTGATAGAGATCTGTGTTTGCCTCAGGTGTGGGCAACAGTGAGCGAGTGGAAGTCCACAGGAGAGTTTTCTGAACTGATGAAAATATATATTTTAATGTAGGTGATGGGTACGTGGTATCCACATTTGTCAAATGACCTCAATGGGGCAAGTCTCTTAGAGAAGACTACGCCTGTGTTCCCTGGCATCTCCTGCTTCCTTCCTAGATACCTTTCTCCTTCTCATGCTCAAATTTAAATTTTCTATTTAAAATGTCTTTTAATAAACCCAATTCTGCTTCATTAAAAAATAATCTAACTTGAGGGGGTTGGAGAAATGGCTCAGCAGTGAAGAGCTTACTGCCTCACAGTGGACCTGGGTTTGGTTCCCATTATCCACAGAAGATGGCTCAGAACCACTTGTAACTCCAGCTCCAAGTGACCAAGCACCCTCTTCTGGCCTGCCTGGGCACTATCTACACATGCACAAATCCATATGCACGCACATAAACACACACATATGCACAAACCAAAATAAAAGCTTTTTAAAAACTTGATCTTCTAGATCTGTGCATTTTACTCTGTGAAAATTATAGTTAATAAACAAAGCCATTACCACTGACTGTTGGTCCGGGGGTAGGGGGTAGCAGTGTAAGGCAATGAAATGCATGTGAGCTCAGGAACTCGATTCCACGTTCAGTCTGTGAGACCACAGGTAAAGGAAATGACCAGGGAAAGAAATAACATCAACATCATGACAATCACAACAGCATAACAGCCCAGTTCTCTTCCCACACCAGTTTCTCCCTCACTGCCTCGGTCCAAAAGGGAATGGAAACCAAAATTCAGTTTTCTAGCCTCCCTTGCAGGTATGGTGTCCCTAAGATTAGATACCATAAGATGTAGGTAAATTTCTACTAGGAAAGATAATTCTAGAAGAGGTTTTACATTTCCCACGATAGGTACATGAATGAATAAATGAAACAGATGTAGTTGTTGTAAACCTTCCCCGCTGCCTTTTTTCCATTTGAAAATAGACACAATGGCTGGAACAACGGCAGCCATCTTTTGACCTGGAGGCAACAAGTAAGCAGAAAAAGTGAAGGAACCAAGCTAAGAGGAAGAGCTGCCTACCTCCAGATTTGTGTACATAAACTCTTTAGGATGCGGAGGCTACTGTGAGTCAGACCCAGATTTTCCTATAGCCAAAAGCACCCTAACTGCCCATCCCCAGGGACTGTCAAACAGAATGGGAGTGAGCATTGTGACATGACAGAGCTGTCTGTCAGGCTCAGCTTGGGCTCCACACATCCTGCAACCCATCATCCACTTCTGCAGGAACCTTGACCACTCGACAATGAAAACAGGAGTGGAGGCAGGTTTCCCTTTTTATTAATGTACAAATAATACAGATGGTGCCAGGGTACAGCAGTTTAACAGCGATGTGAAACCATATCCACACAGCTCTTGTGTTTAAGTACAATGTGCAATAAATTACATAAGACAGACCTTCTATTGTACAGGCATTGCACTAGAGGACATTGCCCCATTGTAGGTTAATGTCCAAGGATGAATCACATTTAAGGTAAGCCAGTAGCAGCTATGCTATTCAGTAGCTTAAGTATATTAATGCACATCTGGAACTTATCGTATTCTCACTTTACTATGGTTGGGTTAACAGAATGCAATTCTATCATAAATTACAAAGCACATGTACAGGCTAAGCTAATGTAACCGGTTATCCTGGGTCACCTGGATGGAGGATGTGGTCCAATCGCAGCAGTCCAGAAATGTAAAAGATGGGAGTGGGAAAGTGAGTTCAGGCCAATGCAAAGTCAGAAGGTGTTATCATTGGCTACATACAGAGGGGACCACAAGCCAAGGAGTCCACAGTCCCTATAGACTAAGAAAAGCAACAACATGGATTCTGCCTTGGACCTCACTGCAGGGAACACTGGCCTATAAACACCTTCATTTTAGCTCAAAGAAAACCACTGTAGGGTCCTGAACCCCAGAACTGTCAGGTAATCTTTTCTTATGCCACTAAATCTGCAGTGAGCCAGAGGACATGGCTTGAAATGGAGGATGCAAAAGGATGCATCAAGCTCTTCTCTCAGCAGGACAAAAGAAGATAACATGTCCTGGACAGACAAATAAATTAAAATCTTGATCCAGCTGCTGTCACAAGGATATGTGCTGTGACAGTCAGATTCTTGCCACCACGATAAATACTTAAAATATCAATTTAAAGGAGGAAAGTTCTATTTTAACCCATGATTTCAGAGGTTTCCACTCTGGCCAAGTGGCTCTATCACTATAAGCTGTGACAAGGCCATCATAGTGGCAAACACAGAGTAGAGAAGAGATGCTCACTCGCCTCATGGCAGCCAGGAAGCAAGGATGGGCAAGGCCCATGCTAGCAAGACATCCCTAATGGCCTACTTCCTCCAGATGGGCCAGACCTCCCACTTTCCACCACCTCCTAAGGATGTCATCCTATCATAAATCCACTAAAGGGTTAATCTGCTGATTAGGTCAATCCCCTAGAACCAAATTCAAAAGCCCCAAGTACCAACCAAGCCCAGTACACGAACCTACGGGGACCATTTCCAACTCTATAAGCATAACACAGTATGGGTAACTATCTTACGTGAACTTTGTACCAATTGAAAGTCATGAGCCACTTTGCATGTTGCAGTCCTCCTCACAGAATTTCCCCGAGTCAACCACCTCCCACCCGCCGGAGCTGGGAGTGAGTGTGGTGCTGTTTACAGCAATAGAGAGGCTGAGTTCTATCACCAGGAGCACAGGGTCTGGGACAACAGCCAAGGCAGACCAGAAGCCTCCATCTTCGTATGTACCGCTCTCCAAGCTTTTTACTTTCATAAACCTTCTTTTTGTTGGTACATGTGTCTGTGTTTATGCACATGTGTGTCCAGGTGCACAAGCATGTGCATGTGGAGGTCAGAGATCAACATCAGATGTCGCCTCAATTGTGCCCCACCTTAATTATTGCTTCTGTGCATGTGTATGGGGTGTGTGTGTGTGTTTGTGTGTGTGTGTGTGTGTGTGTGTGTGTGTGTGTGTGTGTGTGTGTGTGTCTGCACACCTGTCCAGGCCAGAGGAGAGAGCATCACTTTGCAGTCTTTTGCTGAACCTGGAGCTCACTGTTTTAGTGAGGTAAACTTGCCGGGAGTTCTACCTGCCTCGATACTAGGGTTACAGGAGCACACACTCTCGGGTTTTTATATAGTGCTGGGGACCCAACTCAGCCCCTCCTGCTTACAAGGCAAGCAGTTTACCAGCTAAGCCACGCCCCCTAGTCACGCACCTTCTTCTGACGTCTTTCCGAGCCTCTTTCCCTATAACCTAGCTCTTTCTGCCCAACAAACCATGTGCACCTGCTGTTCCCACAGCACACACAACGCATCCCCGATTACATAACAAATTACACTCCACAGACACTGATCTTGAACAAGTGATCCAAAGGGTGGCGTTGAAAGAGAACATTTCTGAGGGAAAAAGCCACAAACCGTGCTTTACCACACGCCAATGTTTTTGAGTCACAAACAAACTCAGACAACAAAACGTCCCTCGTGCTGCTGGGGTCTGTCCACACTCACACTTCTGCCCCACCACATCGGCCTCCTCAGCCCAAGGATGAGCTCACAACATCCAGAGATGTGGATCTACAAAACCTCACTCATGTCCTGCTCCGGCCTCAAACCCAGTTGCCCACTCCATCCTCCCCCGGCTGAATCTGGGCACTTAAAAGCATCACGTGGGACCAAGCCAAGGTCATTAACAACCTGTTTTGTGTCACAACAGAGTTCTACCACCACACTCCGGATCTTCCACAGCCCTGAAACTTACATGGAAGCAGAAAGTATGGGTTTTCTCTCCTCTTGCGGCTGAGCTTTGGTTGTGGTTGCCCTGGTGTGGGGGTCAGTAAACTGTTCATAGGAGCTGTGATGGTTTGCATATGCTTGGCCCAGGGAGTGGCACTATTAGGAAGTGTAGCCCTGTTGGGGTAGCTGTGTCACTGTGCATGTGGGCTTAAGACCCTCACCCTAGCTGCGTGGAAGTCAGTGTTCCGCTAGCAGCCTCCAGATGAAGATGTAGAACTCTCAGCTCCTCCTGCACCATGCTGGCCTGGATGCTCCTGCCTTGACAATAATGGACTGAACCTCTGAACCTGTAAGCCAGCCCCAATTAAATGTTGTCTTTTATAAGACTTGCCACGGTCATGGTGTCTGTTCACAGCAGTAAAACCCTAAGTAAGACAGGAGCCATTCATGTTAGTTTCAGGAGTCTGTGGGATTGTCACCTTGCAAGAGTGGCTTGTAAATTTGTCCCCGAGCTGTCCAGTGAGGCTTGGTTTCCCTATCAGAGGCAGGTGATTAGACTCTGGGCAGAGGCTTGGCTACCACTTGATACTGGAGACACATGTGGCTCAGCTGACAACCACTCTCAAAAACCAGTAAGTAGATAATCCCATTCCCAGCTTCCCAGTCCTTCAGCCAAGGACCTAAATAACATAGAGCAGGTATATCCCATCCCAACATGCCCTGTCTAAAAATATGGCCTGCAGAAAGTGAAGGATAATAAAGTACAAGTCTTACTTAAGCCACTATGTTTCGAGATCCTTTGTTGTGCAGCAGTTGCTAAGGAACCCAGACAGAGCCATCCCTTGCTGAACCAAGATGCTGAGTCATATGGGAAACTGACAGGTAATGTTCGAGGTAAATAACCCCCTGTACAATCACTGAGCCCAGAAGTCGATATATCAATGGTTGTTCCAGCCAGCAGACAAAGTGGGCACTGTGATGGACAACTCTTCCTACAAATGAAAGGGAAAGAAGGGTCCTCCATGAAAGCCATGCTAAAGACAAAAGCACTATTTGCCACCCTGGCCTGTCCCTCTCCTCTTGGCCATGATGATGTCCTTGGGTGACACTGAAGCTGTGAACCTATTAAAGACTCCACTGGTCACCATGCTGGACTAGAACTTTCGACAGCTCAGCCAGACTCCACTGAAGCTGGGGCGTTTATCCACTGAAGCCTTAAATTCCCTCGTTACCTCTCTATGACCCCATTGTCTTCTGGCTATAAGAACCTAATATTATTCTCATGACAGACCCCGAACTGAGCCACCAAACCATTTAACCTTGGCCTCAGGGCTCTGACCAGAGCATGATCTTCAATGATGACTTTAGAAAAGTGACTCTCAATCTTGAATGCCGGTTACAATTATATGAGAAGCTTCAAAAACTGATGCAGATGACCAGGTCCCACCCCAAGCCAATTCTATGAGCCATTCAAGGATTAAGACTTGAACATGAATGTCTTTCATTCTTTCACAATAAATTCTAGAATGAGACAGAAAGCTAAGTCTTTCTGCTCTGGTCTGAACTGAAGTTTGCTTCCAAACCAGTTGTTTTCAGCAAAAGCCGCTGGGGACACTTCAACAACCACCACCATTCCTCCCTATCCTCTTAGTCAACAGGTCCTGTCCACTTCACCACCTAACATCTCCAACTGTGGCATCAGTCCAGCACAGACGCCCTCCCCCAGCACAGACCCCCCCCCGTTCAGAACCCCCCAGCTCAGACCCCCAACAATGATGCCCCTCCCCCACTCCCTCACCTTCCCCCACACAGACTTCCCCAGCTCAGACCCTCAACAGAGATCCCCCTCCTTGCACAGACCCCCAGTACAGACCTCCAGCATAGACCCCCAGCATAGACCCCCCCAGCATAGACCCCCAGCATAGACCCCCAGCACATCATCTCTCAAGAAACCTCCCCACCCCTCCACCCCCACCCCCGCTCCAGGCAGCCTCCCCAGTCTCTTCCTCCTGCTTCTCTTTCTGCCTTCCTGCAAGGTGTCTCCAATCCCAGAGCAATCCTTCTAAAAACTCAACAAGACAACACCTTCGGTTAAAAACTACTGTGGCTGTTGTGACAGCTCAGGTCTGTGATCTCTGCACTTGGAAAGCTGGGAAGAGAGACTGTGAGTTCTAGGACAGCCTGGACTATATGGTGAGTTCAAGATATCCTGTGTGGATGTATACATACACACATATACGTGATGCCAAGTTAACTTAATATTTTTTAACTCCTCCCACGGGTCTGCATCCTTCTCCAGTGTTACCAATTCACAATCTCCAGATGCCCAATGAACTTAGAGCTCTCCTTTTCCCACAGAAGTTTCTAGAAGTCAATGCTCCAGGTCTTCACTGTCTAACAGGGCACCTTTGAGCTGTATGCACATTGTACCATGATAAGCACTGGTCAAGAACACAGGGTCTTGTTTTTCTGGTATTGGTGGTTGAAGCCAGAACCTCTCGAGCGGGTAAGTGCTCCACCACTGAACTACAGCCCGGTCCCTCTTCTTACTTTTCATCGTCAGACAAGTCTTGATAAGTTACCCAGCCTGCCCTTGAACTGGATATGATCCTGCTGCCTCATCCTCCCAAGCAGCTCAGGTTACAGGCCTGCGCCTGTAATTAGAGCTCAGAATTGTTTATACATTTATTTGTCCGTTCATTTGTTTGTATGTAGGACACCTGAGTGTAAAAGTCGGAGGCTGGCTTGCAGGAGCCGGTTCTCTTCTTCCAAGTTCCAAAGAACTAACTCTTTAATGGCGCTGAGCCATTTCACCCTCCTAAGCTCAGAACTTTCGGTGTTATGTAATCTTAATTCACTTGAACTTAAATGGCCATCTGAGGCTACCAGCAGTACCTGGATTACAGAAATGCCAACTTTTCTTCCTCCGTTTCTCAGTGCAATGCTGCGAACTGGGAAAAGAGAACGGTCTAAAATCTCACCCTGCCCTCTGCCGGCTGTATGCTGAAGCCGCACCCTGTAGGGTCTCCTAGACAAATGGTGCGATGCTTGGAGACTCCTGTAGAGGGCGCTGAAGGGACGCTGCGAAGGGCAGGGGCTGCTCTGCCCGCCTCCAGGACTATCATCCCCAAGGTATGGCAGCCTGCAGGGGTTTTCAGAAGATCACCAGCCCAGCAAAATGTTTCTTAACTACTGAATTGTTTTTGGCTCACCAGCCCCTTGGTGCACTGAACCACAGACTAAATCCAAGTTAAATGGCCTCCAGGCACCCCACACCCTCCAAGCCCCAGGTATGCACTCTCTGTAAAACCCTGAACCCGGAACTAATTAATTACCGCCCCGCGGTGGAGTTAAACATAGAGCACCCCATACTTAAGGAAGCGAGATTATGTGAGTGAGCCTGGCCTAACCACATAAATCCTTTATCCGTCTCTCAAAGACTTTGAACCAGTGGAGATTGTAGGCAAGGATTTGGCTTAAATGAAGCGGCCATGTGACATGGAACAGGAGTGGCCACAGATAACAAAGTGTCTAGGAAACTGCCACCTCAGTCGCACGGTGGGGGCGGGGGAAGGGAACCTGCCAACCTAGGGACTCCCATGAGAACTCGAACCAGCTGGCACCACGATGTCAGGCTTGCCCTGCTGAACAGAGGACAGCTGGGCTGTACAACTGGGCACTGGAAGGTAGCTGGAGCCCTTTCCCTACAGCAGATGGAATTCAACCAAGGGACTCACTTGCCCTACCCCCAAATGGCATCCCTAGTCCCCTTCTGTATTGTTTCTTTGTTATGGTTTAGATGTGTGAGTACATGCTCATGTATGGACATGTGTGTAAGTGGGCATATTTGTGTGAGAGTGCACATGGGTGCCATGTGATACCTCCTTCTGTCAGTCTCCCCTTTAATTTTTTGATACTGGGTCTATCACTGAACCGACTCTCCTATGTCTGCTTCCCCAGTACTAGGACCATACACTTGGACCACCACACCCAGTGTATTGTGTAGGATTTGAATCAGGCTGAGGTATCAACAGTGTATGTGCAGTTCCCACAGACACTGCCCAAGTCCCTGGGTGGGGTTGTTGATGTGTCTTCTCATGAGTTTGCTCCCTATGACCTTATCCCTGCACTGGTAAAGTTTCCATCCCTTGTGTTCCGGTCTTGTCTCACAGACAGAGTGGTGTGTTCTGGACATCTAAGCCTCATTTCTACTTCTTTCTCTGCGGACTCTGTCCATTTGTGTCCATTTTTCTTTCTGTCAACTCTGCCGCCCATCTCCCTTTATGAAGAAGAGGGTTACTTAGCTCTTTGTGTCAGGTTCCCAGAGATCTGATCTTTGCCAGTTTGATGGCTGAAGAACACTGTGTGTCCCCTTGGGTCCTTATCCATGGGTGGTGTTGAGCATCTCAGATGGGAATTCCACTGGGGAGGGGCTGGGAGATGACTCTGTGGGTGACAGCATTTGCTGTGCAATGATGAGGACCTTCTGAATCCCCAGCACACACACAGATCCTAGCATAGGCACGTGTGCCTGCAAGCATGGCATTGCTGGGTAGACTGGGCAGGTCCTGGGTGTTTGCTGTCCACTCAGTCAGACTGAAACAGCCACAGGGGTCCCGTTCAGTGACAGACCCTGTTGCCAAGGCAGAAAAGTGACGGTGAAGGAGGAAGACGCACATCATCCACATGTGGCTCCTGCACGTGGTACCTGGGCACCCACACCTACACACTTATGTGTCATACATAGACATACACACACACATACGCACACACACACACACACACACACACACACACACACACACACGTGTTTTCTGTGATTCTGTTGCTGTAGCTCCCATGGTGCCACAGCTCTGGTTCTGTGTCTGAAGGTCCACCCAGCAGTGCCTGGCATGGGCCTTTCTTCTCTCATTGCCACCTAAGCAACACAGTGAGACAGCTATTCCCACAGTGACCGCACAGTGTTAGAAGGTATTAGAAGGTATTATATGGCTACGTGCAAACACTGAAGGGATTTGAGCAGCCTGGCGACCTCAGGGTTCAGATGTGGTATGCACTACCCTTTTCTGAGCTCTCTATTCGCTGGGGGCTGCACAAGGGCACTTAGTGAGGCACAGAATGGTCAACCATGGGACCCCACCTCAACGATTTTAGTGTGGATGGTGGAAGCCCCTCAGAGCACAGTGAGGAGGGCTGTGCAGGGATGGATGAATCACTTCCTCATGGTGATGCCCAGAGGGGTTTGCAGGTGCAGCCCCTCAAGGGCTGGTAGATGCATATCTGGTGGCCATAGCAGCCCGTTGACACTGCAGTGAGCACATGGGTTCGGAATTTGTCCCGGGGTTCCCCAGCTGAGATGCAGAGAGCATTCCAGTATGGTGGGCTCAATGAGCACAAAGAGGAGGGAGTGGAGGCCTCAGAAGGGACAAGCCATCTGGAAACTGTGTCAAGGAAAGGTCTCTAGGACCCTGGGTAGATTACTCCAAGTGTGGTGGGGGGGGAGGTGCGAATGCTCGTGTGTACATGGGAGACCAGAAGTTGGTGACAGGTGTCCTCCTTAGTCACTGTCGCCTTGAATGTTTGAGACAGAAATCTGAACTTGGAACTCACCAGTGGGCCTGTCTGGGAAGTTTCCCCAAACTGGGATTAAAGTATATGTCGATCAGAAAGGGAGTTGTAAGCCAGGCTTAGGATCCTAGCACTTGGGAGGCTGAGGCAGGAGAATTATGAGTTTAAGGCCAGTCTGAGCTACAGAGCAAGCTTGTGTCTCCAAACAAAAAGAACCTCCATTGCAAACAACCAAAACCAAACAAAACAAACCCAGTCAAACACAGGTACCTTGGAAGCGTGAAGCTCGCACTTGTGCGTGGCTCTTGCTGAGGTGTCTGTGCAGGCAGCAGGGCTCCTGCCCTCCAAATTAATTTCCATGGAGAACGCAACAGCTACTAAATGTTGTACCAGTTAGGGACCACTCTGGAGACACAAATCACAACAGTAATTTGAGCCAGAAAATGTTATAAAGAATTAACCAGACAACGGGATTACAGGCTAAGACACAAAGAAAACGTTGACAGATCAGGAGCAGATTTGAGGAACAGTTCCTTCAGGCTCAGAGCACCCGTGCATAGCATCTATCACGCAGCAAATGGGCACACGGTAAGGGAGTGTCAAGTGACATCTGTCCAGCTGTAGCCATACATGCAAGCATCCCCCCGTTGTCTCTAGATGACTTCTAATACCTTCTAACACTGTGCGTGCGATCACTGTGGGAATAGCTGTCTCACTGTGTTGCTTAGGTGGCAATGAGAGAAGAAAGGCCTGTGCCAGGCACTGTTGGGTGGACCTGCAGACACGGAACCAGAGCTGTGGCACCATGGGAGTTACAGCAACAGAATCACAGAAAACACGTGTGTGTGTGTGTGTGTGTGTGTGTGTCTGTCTGTCTGTCTGTCTGTCTGCACATAAGTGTGCAGGTGTGGGTGCCCAGGTACCACGTGCAGGAGCCACATGTGGATGATGTGTGTCTTCCTCCTTCACCGTCACTTTTCTGCCTTGGCAACAGGGTCTGTCACTGAACGGGACCCCTGCAGCTGTTTCAGCCTCACTAAGTGGACAGCAAACACCCAGGACCTGCCCAGTCTACCCAGCAATGCCATGCTTACAGGCACGAGTGCCTGTGCTAGGATCTGTGTGTGTGCTGGGGATTCAGAAGGTCCTCATCATTGCACAGCAAATGCTGTCACCCACAGAGTCATCTCCCAGCCCCTTCCCAGTGGAATTCCCATCTGAGATGCTCAACACCACCCATGGATAAGGACCCAAGGGGACACACAGTGTTCTTCAGCCATCAAACTGGCAAAGATCAGATCTCTGGGAACCTGACACAAAGAGCTAAGTAACCCTCTTCTTCATAAAGGGAGATGGGCGGCAGAGTTGACAGAAAGAAAAATGGACACAAATGGACAGAGTCCGCAGAGAAAGAAGTAGAAATGAGGCTTAGATGTCCAGAACACACCACTCTGTCTGTGAGACAAGACCGGAACACAAGGGATGGAAACTTTACCAGTGCAGGGATAAGGTCATAGGGAGCAAACTCATGAGAAGACACATCAACAACCCCACCCAGGGACTTGGGCAGTGTCTGTGGGAACTGCACATACACTGTTGATACCTCGGCTGCTGCCTCACTCCTGGGAAGTCACCCAGCTGATACTGTGGCGCCTGTCAACTCTCAGTGTCCCACAGCATTGCCTGAAACAGCACACATTCAGGCAAAGCCCATATCGCAGGACACCAAAAACATGCCAAACCGAGTGAGTTCAGCTCTCCAGCACTCACATTTTAAATAAATAAATAAATAAATAAATAAATAAATAAATAAATAAATAAGAAAGAAAGACATGGCATGTATCTTAATCCCAGCACTGAGGTGGCAGAGACAAGAATCTCGTGGCCAGAAAGACTAGACCACTCCGTGAGTTGATGATTCAGTGAGCGATCCTTTCTTAAAAATCAAAATGGAGGGTGTTAGCATTTTGTCTAAGCTCCTCCACACAGTTACCTGGCAAAGGCCAGGTGTGCCTGACTCACTTTTATAAAAGGGGCTGCTTGCCCGCTCTGCTCTCTCTTGCTCTTGCCTTTTTGCTACCACTCTATCCCCTTCCCCCTTCTCCCCCTCTCTCCTCATTCCCCTCCTCCTCTCTCTCAGTTTGCTTGTGCTGGCTCTCTCTCTCTCTCTCTCTCTCTCTCTCTCTCTCTCTCTCTCTCTCTCTCTCTCTCTCTCTCCACCCCCCTGTCTCTACTACCCCCCTCAAGTCCCTCCCCATGCCCTGAATACATTCCTACACTGCTGTGTGACTGACCCCTAGGGGGAGGGGTGGTGGAAGGGATGCCTCAGCCTGCAGTCACCCCCTCCCCCATACCTTACCACACCTCCACAAAACACATCCCCCTCTCTTTCTCTTTTTATAAACACAACGTTGAGGTATCTTAGCAGGATAGGTACTACCTGTCAGGGTTGACCTGAGTTCAATCCCCAAGACCTGAACATTGAATGGAGTAAAAATCTCTTCTGACCTCTGATTCCCATGTGTGTTTACTTTCTCCACACACAGTAAGTAAATATACTATGTTTAAATAACAATAAATGTAGAAAAACTTTATGTAGAAAATTAAAAAAAAAAACTTTAATTAAGCAATTGAGAAACTTACCCAATTATGACCTCTGGCCTACACACACACACACACACACACACACACACACACACACACACACACACTGTCTTGTAGAATTAATACATGCTCATGAAAACAGGCTTGTAGGCATGAAGGTGTAGCTCGGCTGAACAACGTAAACTTGGCATACACAAAGCCCTGGGTTTGATCCCCACCACATAAGTAGAGTAGAATTATAGCACCAGCACTTGGATCCTGCCTCAGGTCCTTTTTATTGGTTTTAGATTTATTTGAATTCTTGCTGGCCTGTGTGTGTGTGTGCACTCATGTGCAGATGCCCAGAGGGTAGAAGAGTCTGTCAGATCCCCTGGCATCACAGGTGGTTGTGAGCCACCCAGTGTGGGTGCTGGGAACCAAATTCTGGTCCTCTACTAAGCAGGAAGTGCTCTTAACAGCTGAGCCATCTCTCTAGCCCACTTTTAGCTTATGTTTTAATTTAATATTTTGTTAGCATGACAAGTAATGGTTTCTTCCAGAACTGGATGGTGTGACCGTGTTGCTGAAGACCTTGCCGGCTTCAGCTGCAGAACACACAGAACTTTAGCTGGAAGGGATCTACAAGCTCCCTCTAGGCTGGCTAGTATTCAGAGTGCTGGAAGGTGACATTCAAGCTGCTGAGGGAGAAAAGCTATCAAAGGACCTTACCCAATTATGAACCCTGAATGTTCTAATACCAACCTGAAGGCCAGACACATTTACTAGTGCAATAGTGACCTCCTGTTATAGCGTGACCAACTGGTTTCCACTCACGATGTGGTGACAGCCTTGGTTGGCAGAGTCCCAAGTTATCAGAGCATCATGTGCCCCCACCACCAAGCACACACTATCAGTGCTGAATCATGGGCCCTAACCCATGACATCATCTAAGCCTGATCACTTCCTGAAAGCCCCACCTGTAAGCACCACAGTCAGTGTGATGGTTTGACTGGGAACTGTCCCCACAAGGCCCTGTTTTTGACAGTGGGCCCTCAGCTTGTGACCCACTTTAGAAGGCTCAGCTCGAGGAAGCAGGCACTAAGGGTGGGGTTTCCAGGGTTACACCCACCCTGTTTCCAACCTGGGCTGTCTGCTCCACTGCAGCTTCATACACTTTCCCCACAGGGACAGACTGAACCATCCCGAAACCCTGAATAAAAATAACCCCAACCTTGCATTGCCCCTGTCGGGTGCTTGGTCACAGCAATGAAAAGGTGACTAGGAGTCTGCTTAGATTTCTACCCTCTTCTTACTTCACAATAGGGATCCAATGCCAGCACACGAACACAGTAAGGCCATCTCAAGCCATCTCCAAAGCACAGCACACACATGATGTGATGGGTACAGTCCTAGGCACAGATTTAACGTGTAACTGTTTGTGGATTTCATGTCGACAGAAGTGACTTGTCTAACTAGCTAGTATTCAGAAAACAGCCAAGGAGAGCTATGGGGCACATCTGTAAATTCTACGCTTGGGGTTGGGGGTAGAAAGATCAGAAGTTCAGGTCCAGCCTCAGCTACATAATTGAGGCTAGCTCTGGTTACATAAGACTCAAGAAAGGAGAGGTGATGGAGGAAGGAAGAAAAGGGGGAAGGAGAGGAAGTGGGAAAGGAGGAAGAAGGGAAGGGAAGGGGAAGACAGAGCTGAGAGGATGGGAAGCATTTCCCAAGGACACTTAGGCAGCAATCAGGAATGCCCTCCAGGGTCGTCCACCCCAGCACCCGTGCCTACTGTACCAGGCTCAGCTCATCTACCTCGAAGACAAATGAAAAACAAAGTGGTAAAGTGGGGAGCGCTGCTCCAGGGAGCCAACACCCCAGGAACCTGCTGAGCCCCTCACCCTCTCTCTACTCCCTCAGACTCGGGGTGAGTCAGCAGCATGCGGGGAAGTGCTTGCCACACTTGCTGCATGGACATCGGCAGAGTCCACGCCTGGATTCCAGAACCTGCTTCTTACATCCCCATCGATTTTCTGAGCCTATTTTTATTGTTGCTCTTCCCGGTGAGCGCTGTGTGTATTTTGGGCTGCGTCCTTCTCATAAATAAGTAAACAGGCAGGTAAATACGAGTAAGAACGGACATTTATTAAGGACTTGGCATGGCACCAGGGATGTCGCTCAGTGGTTAGCCTCTGTGACCTTGTTCCCGTTGTAAGAGCCCAGCAAGGCCAATTTATAATGATCCTTGTTTTACAAAGAAGTAAACTGAGGCTCAGAGACCTGAGGCCACCCTTCTCTCACAGAGGCAGAGCTGAGGCTGTGGAATTACTGTCAGTTCCCCCAGAAGAAATCTGAGTGTTCCCTGCCCCGGTAGTTCCACTCTCAGATAAGTGTACAAGACACATGAACATATAACTTCGCACAGGCACATACAGGAATGTCCCCTGCTGTGTTAGTAACAACAATCACGCCTGGGGAAAACCCATATGTCCATTATCAAGGGGATAAGTGCAAGTCACAAGACACACAGTGAAGCAGCATGTAGCCATCAAACAATAAAGTGCCAACCGGCTGCACTACCCAGTGGTGCACTGGAAAGGTGTGCTCAGAAAACAAGGCCAGTTGTAAAAACTGCTGTGGCTGAATTCATATGAAATATCCAGAGACGGTGAATCTGAGGAGACAGAAAACAAAGAGGTGATTGCCACAGGCTGGAGGACAGAAGTAAACAGGGAGTGAGTTGCTTGTGCATATAGGGTTTCTTTGCAGAATAAAAATGTTCTGGAGTTAGACAGTGGCAGTGGTCACACCTTTCCTAACCTCTTACCTCTATCTATCTATCTATCTATCTATCTATCTATCTATCTATCTATCTATCTATCTATCTATTCTACCTCTCTCTGTCTCTCTCTGTCTCTCTGTCTCTGTCTCTCTCTCTCTCTCTCTCTGTGTGTGTGTGTGTGTGTGTGTGTGTGTGTGTGTGTGTGTGTGTGTGTGTTATGTTCCTATGTGTACACATTTGGGCATAGGCACTCACTAAGCCTGGACCTCACCAATCAGTGAGGGTGGCTGGCCAGTGAGCTACAGAGATCCACCTATCTCTCTCCAGGTCCCTTAGCCTGGTCACTGACATCAATACTGAGTCTTCTTTTTATGTGGGTGTTGGGAATCTGACCTCAGGTCCTAAAGCATGTGTGGCAGACACTTTACCTAGTAGTCTCCTACCCAACCCACCCCACAAAATTTGTCAGCTTCAGAGTAAGTGAATTAAGTCTCAATTTTTAAAAAGAGAAGAAAAGAGGGAATTAAGCTTAAGGCTCTTGAAACCAGAGCCTCTGTTGCTGAATTCTGACACTGTGGACTGGCAAGGCCCAAACCCCATTTTACATCCAAGGTTTTTGTCTGCCCTGAACTCCAGTCATGAAACTTAAGGAGCTGAAGCCAAGACCACATGTGAATGGGAGGTGACCTCACTGAGCTGACGGTTTGGAAAGAGTCCAGCATTTCTGCTGATCTCCTAGAGCCAAGAGAGTGCTCCCATTTCATAGATGAAAACACCGAAATTCTACCCATCCCAGGCAGAGACCATCCTTTTGATCCCACTTTCAAACTGTCTTCAGACTCTGTTCACTGCTCTTGGCTCCTCTCACATCCTGCCCTGTGCCTTCCACCAATGACTCCACCTGCTCCCAAGGCAGAGAGGTAGAAAAGGGAGCAGGAACTCCTGGCACCACTCAGCTCCTAGCCTCGGGACACTTGCTGACCCTCTTTAAGAGGGAAGGTTCACTGTGATCTCAACCTCCTAACTCTGCCTGCTCAGTGAGAGCTCCAAGTTCCCAAACTTTGAAGAACAGTGCAAGAGGTAGCAGCGGGCTGGAAGAAACACTGCCACCATGTGGCCACAACACTGCACTACAGGTTCACCAGGGACCCCTCCCCTCTCCCCCTCCTCAACCTAGGGCCACATCTCAGCATCTCAGGACAGAGGAACAGCACCATAGTCCCTTAAAGAATCACAAAAGTCAACAAAGCCTGGAAGAGAGAGGAGGCAACAAACAGGCAAAACATAGGATGTAAAAATTAGTTGTAAGCTACAATTAGCTGGGCTGTTTTCTACCTGAGGTTGTTCCACAGGGCTGTGTCACTGCCAACCAAGTTCAACTCATGTGTCCTTCTTGCAAAACCTGCTTCACTTTATTTTGTTGTTTTATATTTTGTTCATTCTATTATTTTATTGCTGCATTTAAGGGCCCTACGCAAGCTATGCTAAGCTAAGCTAAGCTGCACCCAAAGTCCTACAGCCACCTTCTGTCACAGGGTGACCTCAGCACTCTTCACCCCCTAGCTGGTTTTCTCCATGAAGTTCTGACCCTCTGGGGTGACACAGACTCTGCTATTGTCTGGGACCTTCTATTCTGGACTTCATCTTTCGCTCTCTCTCTTCTGGATTTCAGTTGTCACTTGCTCTATTCTGGATTTCAGCTGTCACTCGCTCTCTTCTGGATTTCAGCTGTCACTCACTCTACTCTAGATTTCACTCTGGATTTCAGCTGTCACTTACTCTATTCTGGATTTCAGCTGTCACTCACTCCATTCTGGATTTCAGCTGTCACTTGCTGCTGCTATTGTTTGACACATGTTTTGAAAGAGTTGTTTTGTTCTGTTCTGTTTTTGAGAAGGGATCTCACCATGTAGCCCAGGTTGGCCTTGGTCTCACAACCATCCTGCCTCTTCCTCTTGAGCACTGGGATCCAGGGTCCCCACACCCAGTCCTTGTTTGTTAAATGGATAGTTTGGGCAAGGTCTAAGGTTAAGTGTCTCTAAGTCACTGTTTTCATTGTAAGATGAGAACAACTTCTTGTCTACTTCCAGGTGTGGAGGGAAGATATATACGTGCTGATGACAGGCTGTCTAGTTAGCATCCCCTGAAAGTTTATGTCCATTCCAGAATGTGGTCTTTTGGTAGTGGGATCTTGGATGATGTGATCAGCTTGCGCCATATGGTGACATTTCTGTCAACAACAGACCCCATAGGCCATATGGATCCAGATCATTCAGGATCAGTGATGTCATTGCCAGAGGGCCATGGTAAGGACACTCTTCAGTGCCTGTGGTGACTTTTCCCTGAAAGGCATGTGACTCACAGGCTCTCCCTCCAATGGCTGGTGTCCCAAAGGATCTGGAGAGAAGGCTGGGGAGATGGCTCAGAGAGTAACGCACATGCCTAGCAAGCATTAGCACTTAGATTCAGATTCCCAGCATCCACACAAAAACCCAGGGTCTGTGCCTGTCACCCAAGGACTTACTCATGGGGGCATGAGGATCCTTGAAGTTCATTGGTCAGCCATTCTAACCAGTTCTGTGAGCTTCAGGTTTAGTGAGAGACCTTATCTCAAAAGCCAAATGGAGAACAAATGAACAAAGACACATGACCTCTGACACCCACACATGTGCATACATATACACCTAAACTAACAGGTATGTACAACACAACACATGCAAGAGAGATGTGAGCAGACACAGAAAGTCATAGGGGAGAAGACGATGTAAACATGAAGGAAGGCCAGAGCAAGTCAGCCACAGGCCAAGAGATGGGAAGTCTTCTCCTAGAAACCTTTGAAAGGAATAGGGCTCGCCCAAAGATGAGTCCATCTGAAGGTTGTACCTGGTCCCCAGTCCCTCCCTTACTCTTTGCTTCCTGTCTACCTTGAGATAGACCCCCACATACTCCTGCCACCATGATGCCCTGACTCACTCAGAGCCCAGAAACACAGATAAGTGATCATGGACCAAATCTTCTAAAACATGAACTAAAATTGATGGTTGGTCTTGCTTTTCAACTTGACTGAATTAAGGGATATCTGGCCTTTCCAGAGATGCTGGGCACGTGGGACAATGATTTGGGAGGAAAAGTTCACTGAATGTGAGCTCTTCCTTCCAACAGGGTGGCAGCACAGGCAGAAGGGAATAGGAAGAAGGAGGTGGGCAGGTGGGCATGCACACACTTGAGCCCTGTTATTTCTGAAAGAGTGCATGTGGCTCTGACATCGTTTGATGGTATCAGATTGCAGGTTCTTCACCGTCAGACACTCCACAGAAGCTTCCAAGCCTTCGGAGCCAGGCTAGGACCTCTGAGCTTCTTGGATGCCATACAGACAGCTATTATGGACTAGCGGTTGTGTAAGCTTCTATTAAATCTCCATTTTAAATCACACACACACACACACACACACACACACACACACACACACACACATGGAGGGAGGGAGGAGAGAGAGAGAGAGAGAG
This sequence comes from Rattus rattus, assembly GCF_011064425.1. Classification (NCBI taxonomy): domain Eukaryota; kingdom Metazoa; phylum Chordata; class Mammalia; order Rodentia; family Muridae; genus Rattus; species Rattus rattus. The sequence goes on from NC_046155.1 coordinate 82,627,314, forward strand.
AGAGAGAGAGAGAGAGAGAGAGAGAGAGAGAGAGACTACTGAACCTGCTTCTATAGTGGTCCAAATAAGAAATGTCCCCCAATAGACTCATGCTCCCCATTTAGGAACCAAAGGAACACTCCATCCCCGGTTGATCGGGGAGGTTTGGGAACCTTACTAGTGTGAAGCCTTGCTGGAGAAGTATGTTACTGAGGGAAGACTTCCAGAGCTTTTAGGTTTGCTTTCTGTTCCCTCTCTTGGCTTCCTGTGTGACAGAATGCTACCATCCGGTTTACTGCTCTAACCACCTGCCTTTTGACATTATGGCCTCCCACTCTGTTAGTGTAAGCCCAATAAACTTCCTCTGCCTGTTGGTTTGGGTCATGGTATCCTGTTACAGCAGGAGAGCAGTAAGTTCTGGGAACCCTGACTAGCACACTCATTTAAGGTGCCACTGTCAGGCACTTTGTCACAAGAATGAAAAATAATGTATACAGTTCCCACAACAAAAGACACATCGATGAGGGGCAAGTGTGCAAATTTGCTGTAGATTTTATGAGGTACAGGAACCTTATAAATGAAGACCCAAAGGAACAGGGAGACCTTGTGTCTTGTGAGGGTCTCTCTCTGCTCAGATCCTTTTTAGATGTCTTCTTAGGTGTCTTCAAGTATGAAGGTAGCCCAGGACTGCACCTCGAGGATGACCTTCTCTGGGTGACAACCACCTTCCTGGTCCTTCTGCTTCTCAAATGCCAACAGGGTCATGTTTTGGGGCTGCAGGCCTGAATCCCTTAGTCTCCCTCCAGGCAGATACTGGCCCTGACCAATCTCCTCTCTGCCTCCCCTGTGTAATAGCCCCATTCGTCCACCCACATAAGCCAGGATCATGTCCCCATCTGGAGACTTTGATTCTATTTTATGTTATATATGGGTGTTTTGCCTACATGCATGTCTGTGGACTACGTGTGTGGCCTGGTGTCCACAGAGGTCAGAAGAAGGAATTAGATCCCCTGGAAATGGAATCACAGACAGTTGTGAATCACCATGTGGATGCTGCGAACTAAAGTGCTCTTTTTTTAAGATATATTTATTATATTTATATGAGTACACTGTAGCTGTCTTCGGACATACCAGAAGAGGGCATTGGATCCCATTACAGATGGTTGTGAGCTCCCATGTGGTCACTGGGAATTGAACTCAGGACCTCCTGAAGATCAGTCAGTGCCTTTAACCACTGGGCCACCTCTCCAGCCCAACTGAAGTGCTCTTACTCTGTAGCTACCTCTCCTGTACCAAGACCTTACTGTCTTCTGCAGAGCCCTTCTCACCATGTACTTACAGGACTTGGAGGTTAAGATTTAACATCCTGAACAAGAGGCAATCTCCTGCCTATCGAAATGGTGAAGAGACACAAAGACAGCTCTCTGATGTCCTCCACAGCCTCCTACATTTGGGTGCCTGTTACTGCTCCAGTCCTCTCAGATGCAGGTAAGTGCCAGTCAACAGCTGGATGGACAGAGAAAACATGGTACAGCTACACAATGGAGTTACATTCTGTCACAAAGAAGACTGCAATTCTGACCATTGCTTAAAGCGGAGACCATGTTATGTGATTAAACCAAGTGCAGAGAGACAAATGTCACATGATTTAAAGAAAGACAGAGGGGGGTTGGGGATTTAGCTCAGTGGTAGAGCGCTTGCCTAGCAAGCGCAAACCCCTGGGTTCGGTCCCCAGCTCTGAAAAAAAAAAAAAAAGAAAAAAAAAAAAAGAAAGAAAGAAGAGGGAAGAGGTTCTGATTGGGTGTAAGGATGAGAAGATGGAGGGAGAAACACATTTGAGGGACATTGTATACATCAGTGTCATGGTGAGACCCATAATTCTTTATAAACAGCATAGTCATAATGATAATAAAGAATATGTCCTCACCGTGTCACAGACCCCAGGGTCCTGAGCCTCTGGGGAGTCCTTGCTGGGCAGATGTCACTGGGTCCAATGTGTTTGACTTCTTCCTCTCCACCCCATTTATTTGTCTATATGAAATCCGAAGCAGAAATACCAAGAGCAAAGCAGGCCAAAGGTGAAGAAGGAAAGGGAAGGAGGGAGGAAGAAGGGGGGAGGGAGAGAGGAGATGAAGAGGGAGAGAGGAAGATGAAGTTTAAACCAGACAAACAAGACAATCCACACACAGGGAGATGCCGCCCTCAAGTGGGGATCTTAGGAAGTGCTGTGAGAGAAAGAGAAGGGAGATTAACTGATTCAGAATTATTACAAAGACAAAACTAGAAGTGGAAGAAGGCCACACTAAACTGAGGCTGCCCACTCCAGGGCCTCTACCCAGTAGCCATAGGATGGCATCTGGACTGAGGGACAGACTAGATGTGGCAACAGGATTGGCACGTCCCTGGGGAGCCAGAAAATGGGTGCAAAGTGGGTAGGGACTGGTGAAGGGGAGAAACAGGTCAACTAAAACAGAGAACTGCATGACATTTCAGTCTAGCACTGCCATCTGGTCCCTTTGGGCTCCTCGTGCTGAGCTAAGCAAGGAAGCCTACAGCCTGAGCTGAGTCTATCTATCGGAGGTGGACAGACACAATAGCTCCAGGGAGGATAGTGTTGACCCGCCCCAAGTAAACCACAGAGACCAGAAGACCCAGACAAGGGCAGGAGAGCTGGAGAAAATGCTGGAGAAGAAAGGTACTGAATTCCTGGCCAAGGGGAATGCCTACTGCCCTTCTGGATGCAAGTGAGTCGTCGTGTCTAGGTCTGCCACTACACAGCACGTCTCTCTGCCCAGCCTGAGTCCAACCCAGCAACAAAGCTAGCTTCTCCCCTGCCTCCTCCTACCCATGTCTGAATCCAGGAAAGGCTTCCGACCTGCTCTCCATGAGTCACTTACAGCCCAGAGTCCATCTCCAAGTGACGACCTTGTGAGACCAGCACCTGGTCATCCATTGCAGACCAAATGACCAAGGATGTCAGCATCAGACCTTAGGCTCCACCTCCTGCCCAGCCTGCGCTACTTAGACATCCATACCATACCTATGAATGCCCTCTTCTCTCAGATTCATGTCAAAGCTCTAGCCATCCATGTGACGGCATGAGGTTGTGGGACCTTTGGGAGAATAGAGTTTATATGAAGCTGAATCTGTGCCCCAATAATGGGACGACTGCTCTCTTAAGAAAACGACATGGGGCTGTGATGCTCTACGGATAAAATGTTGGCTGTACAAGTGTGAAGAGCTGAGTTTGGATCCCAACACTGACCAAGTACACTGGTCAGTGTGATCCCCGTGAAGAAGGGGCACCAGAGATGGGGAAATCCCTAGGGCTCACCAGCCAGCCAGTCTAGCTAGTCAGTAAGCTTCGGGGTCAATGAGAGAGTAAAGAGAGCAGAAGACGTGCAGCCTATTGACCTATCACCTCCATATGTGCAAGCTCAGATGCACACACATGCCACATACACATGTGCACACAAACATACACATGTGCACAGAACATGTGCACACACATACCACACTTCTGAAGTGTCAGTGCACACTTTCCTTCCCTCCCTCCCCTACCCCTCCTTGTCCCCCTCCCTCCCCCCCCTCATGCAATAAGAAGCTGCCTGCAAGGCACTAAGAATGCAGTTGTTTCCACTACTCTTATCTATGGCATTTGGCTACAGCCCAAACTCAGCCAGATACCGTGACAGCTCACCTTCATTGTCAACCCGGGTTCATCTCTGATCGCCAAGTGTTCCCAAAGAGGTTCAACAGGAAGGATGACCAAAACAATCTGAGTTCCTGGGCTGAATAAAAAGGAGAAAATGAATGAATGCCAATACTCACGTCTGTTTTCCAACTGCAGATGCAATGTGACCTGGTGCCTCGAACTCCTGCCCTCATAACTCCCCACCACGGTGGACTGCATCCCACCCAATCATGACTCAGCCTTCCTTTCTTAAGTTGCTTTTGTCAAGTTGTGATCACAGCGACAGGAAAAGTAACTGCATCTAAACTGTCCTATTTCATAAGATTATTTCATGAAAACAAGGAGTGTGGGGTCAGTCCCATGACCTCCCACCTCTGTCTGCTTGACCTCCTATCTCTTTACCCCTGTGCTGGAGAACACCACCCCATAAAGAGCACACTGCCCTCCCCAGAGACACAGATAGTTTCCCTTCACCCAGGGCTTCCTTCTACCAGAGGTAATATAGGACTGCCATTCACACCCAGCATGAGTCCCAGAGAACAAGGATATTGTGCTGCCTAGCTTTGTGTCAACTTGACACAAGCTAGAGAGTCGTCTAAGAAAAAAAACTCAATTAAGAATTACCCTAGATGCACAGAACACATGAAACTCAAGAAGGATGACTAAAATGCAAATGCTTCACTCCTTCTTTAAAAGGGGAACAAGAATACCCTTGGGAAGGAATAGGGAGGCAAAGTTTAGAACAGAGGCAGAATGAACACCCATTCAGAGCCTGCCCCACATGTGGCCCATACATATACAGCCACCAAACTAGATAAGATGGATGAAGCAAAGAAATGCAGGCTGACAGGAACCAGATGTAGATCTCTCCTGAGAGACACAGCCAGAATACAGCAAATACATAGGCGAATGCAAGCAGCAAACCACTGAACTGAGAACGGGACCCCCATTGAAGGAAACTTAGAAAGGACTGAAAGAGCTTGAAGGGGCTCCAGACCCCATATGAACAACAATGCCAACCAACCAGAGCTTCCAGGGACTAAGCCACTACCCAAAGACTATACATGGACTGACCCTAGACTCTGACCTCATAGGTAGCAATGAATAACCTAGTAAGAGCACCAGTGGAAGGGGCAGCCCTTGGTCCTGCCAAGACTGAACCCCAGTGAATGTGATTGTTGGGGGTAGGGCGGTAATGGGGGGAGGATGGGGAGGGGAACACCCATCCAGAAGGGGAGTGGGAGGGGTTAGGGGGATGTTGGCCGTGAAACTGGGAAGGGGAATAACAATCGAAATGTAAATAAGAAATACTCAAGTTAATAAAGATGGAAAAAATTAAAATAAAAAAAGAAAGAGAAAATGCTTCCATTAGATTGGTCTGTGCCCAAGCCTATAGTGCATTTTCTTGATTAATGATTCATGTGGGATCACTATGGGTAGTGCCATTCCTGGGCTGGTGTTCCTGGGTTGTATAAGAAAGCAGTCTGAGCAAACCGTGAAGAGCAAGCCAGTAAGCAGCACTCCTCCATGGTCTCTGCATCAGTTCTTGCCTCCAAGTCCCTGCCTTGAGTTCCTGACTTGATTTCCCTCAGTGAAGGATTGTAACCTGAGAGTTCTAAGATTCAATAAACCCATTCCTTCCCAAATTTCTCTTGGTCACTGTGTGGTTTGAATAAGTTTGGTCCCCACAGACTCATGTGTTTGAATGCTTGACCCATGGGGAGTGCCATTATTAGGGGGTAGGGTCTTGTTGGAGTAAGTGTCACTGTGGGAATGGGCTTTGCGGTCTCTATGCACAAACACTGTTCAGTGTAGAATTCCAGTTCCCTCCTGGATGCTTGAGGAAAGTCTCCTCCTGGCTGCCTTTTGACCAGGATGGAGAGTGTTGCCACACTTCCTGCTATGACAATAATAGACTAAGCTTCTGAAACCATAAGCCAGCCCCAAGTAAAAATGTTGTCCTTTATGAAAGATTTGCCTTGGTCATGGTGTCTCTTCACAGCAATGGAAACTCTAAGACAGAAGTTGGTAACAGGGACTAGGGTATTGCTGTGATAGGGCTAACCACGATTTTGTTTGAAGAAATGTAAATTTTGGAACTTTGGATTAGGAAAGCAGTGGAATGCTTTAAGTGGGACTTAATGGGCCTTACTAGAGGGAACATGGAAGACAGTTGTACTGAGGTTGATTTGAACTGTGGGAGCCTGGCTCAAAAGGTTTCAGTGGAAAAGAAATCTAGAACATTACCTAGAGGCCATTCTTTGTGATATTTTGGTGGAAAATGTGGCTACTTTTTGCCCTTCTCTGAAATGTCTGCCTGAGGCTGAGGTAAAGAGATTCAGGTTAATTGCACTGACAAAGGAAGTTTCAAAAGAGCCTAACATAAACTGTGTCATGTTGTTCACTCTTATGAAGAGCATTTTGATCAAGCATAGCAAACTGAGAAAAGAAAAACACAAAATACATGATTCAAAGAGTAAAGGGGCACCAGGAATTGGAATTGAGTTAAATCCTGTGTCCAAGGATATTAAAGGGAATTAAGGGCTTCGTAGCCTTAGGACAAGATCCCACCCAGCTAAGCTTACTGTTTATGCACCTAAAATTGAATAAGGGACAGTTATCTCATTTTATGTGTCATTATGGCTGGTTACTGTCTTCATTTGGACAGATGGGGATATGATTGTGTGTCAAATTGACAAGGGATCGATTGTGATGGCTATTCTCAATTGTCAACTTTATATCTGGAATGAACTACAATCAAGAATTTATAAAGATCTATATTAAAAAGGAATTAAAGAAAAGCTTAGAAAAAAAAAGAAAAGCTTAAGTTCAGGCATAGTGGTGCATACCTTTAATCCCAGCCCTCAGGAGACAGAGGCATGCAGATCTCTGAGTCCAAGGACAGTTTACAGAGCAAGTTCCAGGACAGCTAAGCTTAGGCATTGATGGATATAATAGAACGAGGGGGTCATGTTCCAGCCCCAGCAAGCAGCAGAACTTGGCAGCTTTGGCCAAGTGGCTCTGGGTTTAGAGTCAAGAATAGAAGGGAATAATGGGACAATTGATGCTGGTTATCTGGGGCTAAGAAATTAGTAGTGATTAGGAAGAGACCAGCATCACTGAAGTGAAATCTTCTGGGAAGTATATTCTGAGAGCACAAAGAGGCTGTGTTCTAGATATAGCCAAGGTTGTGACTCGTGTTGCAGCTATATTTGGTAATGTGTAAGAATCACCCAGGTAGTACTGGTTTTGGAAACATGAAGGTGTCATGGAGAGCAGCTGAGCCTTAAGGTAATTGGTGAAGGTACAGTTTCAGTAACAGTTGAAAGTCTAGAACTGAAGAGGTCATGCAGAGAAGTTGAGGATTGGCACAATGAAGAGAGCCTATCAGAGGCTATTGGTAAAGCCTAGTTGCATCTCCAGCATATTGGAGATGCCAGTACCATGGGTGATCACCAAGAACAGCAGCAGCAGTGGAGTGGAGCCAATCAGAGCCTAGAGTGCTACAGAAGGCAATGCTGGAGAAGTGACCCAAGCCCTTTGGAGGAGCCCAGAAGATCATGTGTGGATCCCAGACACTAGAACAAGAAGCTGTGAAGTTGAAATTTCTTTGGAGACCCCAAGATGTTAGAGATGCCAGAGCCATGGGAAACCTGCCAAGGAAAGCTGCTGACAGGGAGTGGAGCCAGCCCAAGAGAATGAAATTTGTTGAAGTCAACAAAGCTATAAGGAGTTGGACATCAGACATGGAGATGCACAGTTTTGAGTTGGCCCAGCTGGTTTTGGTCATCTTTGGTTGCATATCCTGTGATGTTGGAAGTATGTGATCTGCTATTTGGTTTTGATTTAGCAGATTTATTTTTTTGATTTTATAGGGAAGTACAGTTAAGAGATTCCATAAATCTCAGAAAAGACTTTGAACTTTTAAACTTTGTTGAGACTGTTGAAATTGGAGTAAATGCATTTTTGCATTATGTTATGGCTACAAGGATACAGGGGCCAGAGAGTGGGATGTGGTGGTTTGGATGGGAATGGCCCTCACAGACTCACGTGTTTGAATTCTTGGCCCATGGGGAGTAGCACTATTAGGAGATGTGGCCTTGTTGGAGCTGGTGCAGCCTTGTTAAAGTAAGGGTGTCACTGTAGGGGTGAACTATGAGGTCTCCTATGCTCAAGCTGTGCCCAGAGTGGAATTCCAGTCTCCTCTTGACTGCCTTTGGATCAAGATGGAGAATTCTCAGCTCCTTCAGCACTATGTCTGCCTATGACAGTTCAAGTGTTCAACCACCACAATAGCAAGAAAACAATGGCAGATGAATCAGACAAGGGCATACATAAAGGCCAGTGGAGGAAATTAAAATCAATTGAGATTTTTTTTCCTTTAGATATGAGAGAAGGTCTAGCTGTGACAGAGGATAGAACACATTCAATTTTTGTTCTGTTCTGTTTTGTTTTGCTTTGTTTTGTACTAGGCATGAAACCCAAAGTCTGTGCATGCTAGGCAAGTGTTCTACCTGAGCTACAGCCCCAGTCCACACTGAAGAATCTAAAAAGATACTGTGTACCCCACCATCACCCTCATGTGCCTGGAGCCGTGGAGGTGTCCCACACTCACACCCACCTGCATGCTGCTGCTTCCCTGGAAACCCTTATGTGGTTTCCAGGGAAACTGAGTCCAAAAGGGCTTCTAGCATCAGCCCCACTGTTCCAGAAGACCCCTTCTCTAAAGAAAACCCTAAACATGGATACAGAAAATGTGGTACATTTACATAATGGAATACTACTCAGCTATTTAAAACAATGACTTCATAAAATTCTTAGGCAAATGGATGGAACTAGAAAATGTCATCCTGATCGAGGTAGCCCAGACACAAAAGAACACACATGGTATGTACTCACTGAAAAGTGGATATTAGCCCAAAAGCTCAGAATACCCACGATACAACCCACAAACCATATGGAGCTCTAGAAAAAAGAAGACCAAAGTGTAGATGCCTTGATCCTACATAGAACGGGGAACAAAATAATCAGAGAAGGTAGAGGGAAGGAAGGATCTGGGAGGGAAAAGGAGGGGAAGGGAAAAGGGGGCAGGATCAGGTGTTGGAAAGGACAGAAGTACAAAGGGTAAGAATATTGAATAGAAGCATGTATCAGTAGGGAATGGGGGACTGGAGGTAGCCACTAGAAAGTCCCAAACTCTAAGGAATTGAGAGGCCCCCAGGACCCAATGGTCATAACTCTAGACAAAATTCCCAACAAAGGGGAAATGCAACCCGTAGAGACCACCTCCAGTAGATATGGCTGCCAGTTGAGGGATGGGGCCACCCACCCATCTCGAAATTTTTAACTCCGAAATATTCCTGTCCAAAGGAAAGACAGGGACAAAAAATAGAATAGAGACCGAAGGAAAGGCCACCCAGAGACTGCCTGTCCTAGGGTTCCATCCCTTGTGCAGACACCAAACCCTGACACTATTGCTGATGCCAAGAAGCGCTTGCTGACAGGAGCCTGGTATGGCTGTTCCCTCAAGAGGCTCTACAAGTACCTGACCAATACATGTGCAGATACTCACAGTCAACCATTGGACTGAGCCCAGGGACCCTACTGGAAGAGCTAGGGGAAGGACTGAAGGAGTGGAAGGGAATTGCAACCCCATAAGGAGAACAATATCAACTGACTAGATCCCACAGGGCTCCCAGGGACTAAGTCACCAACCTAAGAGTACACATGAAGGGACCCATGTCTCCAGACACATATGTAGCAGAGGATGGCCTTATCTGACATCAATGCGAGGGAAGGTCCTGGTCCTGTGAAGACTTGATGCCCCATCATAGGGGGATGGATGCTAGAGTGGTAAGATGAGAGTGGGTGAGTGGATGGAGGAGCACCCTCATAGAGGCTAAGGGGAGGGAGAGAAGGGGGTTGGAAAGGGGGTTGTGGAGGGGTAAATGGGAATGGGGTTATCATTTGAAAATATAAATTAATAAAATGATTTTAAAAAAAGAAAACCTCAACCTGACCCTAAGCTCCAAACCCAAAGTAAGACTCTGGTTTTACTAAAGTCTGCACTTGGAGGATTTCTAGTCTTCTTTTCTTGTCCCTTTCAGGTTGCTATAACAAAATACCTGAGGTGGGGAAAATTAAGAACAGGAATTCATTGCTTCAGACTAAGGCAAATTCCATGTCTAGTGTGGAGCCATTTGCTGGTTCATAACTAACTGTCTTGGTACTGTGTCCTTATTTTATGGAAAGAAAGACATTTTAGCTGTCAACTTGCCTGCACCTGGAATCAGCTATAACATAAGCTGATGTACACGCTGATGATAGACGTTCTTGATCCAATTGTCTGAGGCAGAAAGACTCGCGCTAAATGTGAATGGCACCTTCTGATGGCAGAAGATATAGGGAAAGGAAAAAGGAAACTGCTTTTTGCCTGTTTGCCTTCATTCCCACTACCTTAAGCAAGGTCATCTACCCTGTTGCTGCTACATTCCTTCGCAGATGGAATAGCCCCACAGAACCAGCTCCGTGGTCTTCCCACACAGACTGAGGACCAACCAGGAACTCTCCAGAACCCTCCAGGCCTTCGATAGCAGACTGGGACGTCTAAGACACCAGCCCCATAGATGGAGCAAAGCACGAGATCAGAATGTGTGGGGATGTCATAATGAGCTCTGCCATTTTGTATACTAAGTGTGCATTTGTAATTATAGTAGCAATACATCAGTAGTAAGAGGGAAAGAGAGGAATAAATGAAAGACCGTGTCCCCAAACAGGAGGAGGTTGTCTTGGTTCCCTGTGAGGTAACCAAGGACTCCCCAGCTAGGGTCCAAATATCAGCTAAGTCTTCTTGAGCCTCCTGCTTCTCAGGGCTGGCAGGGCCCAGCAGGCTCCTCTGCCCTGCATCAGCAGGAATTGCATTCACTAAAGGTTCAGCCTCCTGTGTGCCCAGTGACTCACACATATTAGCAAAAGTCACATACCCCGAGGGACTGTTGACTATGACTCTTCAGTTCTCCTTTATGCAACCTCTGCATGTGACATCAGTTCCCAACACAACATCTGGGCCAAGAGCTGGTGTTCAGACTTGTGGATGCAGAGGATATAGGAAGGGCTACACGAAAGTTACACAGCATTCCAGTGGCCATAGGGAAATGCCTGGTCTGGGCCCACATTCACGGAGATAGTCAAGGAAATTGATTCTTCCTCTTAACAGGAGAAATGGCCTGGTCTCCATAAAGTCTAAGCTGCGTGTAAAGGTTTGGAGCACTAGCCAAGCATGATGACACACGCTTATAATCTTAGCACTTTGGAGGCTAGGCACGAAGAACATGAATTCAAGCCTACCCATGGCTACAGAGCAAAACCCTGTCTCAAAATGAAAAAACGTGGCGTGGGGGAGGATCTATGTAAAAAGGCATGGGAGGTGGGTAGGTGCTTCTGGGGCTCAGTTCTCAGCACCATATAAACTGTCCACAGAGGCACCCTCCATAATTCCAGCACTCAGGAGGTGAAAGCAGAGGGATCAAAAGTTCAAGGCTATCCTCAGCTACAGCTATGTGAGACCTTCGTCTGGTGATTCTACAATAGGGGAGGCCACTTTAGCTCAGGCTAGCTCAGTGAATGAAGAGTAGAATGGAGAAGGATAGGAGAGAATGGGGGACAGGCAGACACCAAGCATTTGTCCAAAACTCCCTGAAGATGGCTGGTACCATCAGCCAAGAGAGGCCCAGCTTTGCCACAGAGGCAAATCACCAGAGTGCTCTGAGACTTCAGAGAACAAGTTCTGCTTCCTATTCCTCACAGCCTCTGCTGTTCGTCACGCTCACACTGGCACCCAGATCCTGAAAGAAAACACTTCCAGTGCAGGCAGGGAAGCCACTATCTTGTCTTCTGGCAAACACTAGAACACCCCCACCTCCACTGCCCCCTGCAAGGTTTTGAAATCATTTTTGTGGAAGTGACACCAATACTCTTGCCACAACCTACAAGTGGCCACAAACTCACCACTGATCACAGCCCAGTGGGACACCCCCCTACCTCCCCTCCATGAGTCCAGACATAGCAAACTAGAGGAAGCACTAGGTGAATAGCACAAATATGTTGTTTTCAGCAGCATCCCTGACGCCTAGCACGGTGCCTAGGCAGTGTTGGTTGATTGACTCCCTGAACATCATTTTCCTGCTGGCAGCCTAGCGGCCTGCTTGCCCTCCAGGTAATCTTCAGGTAGAACTAACTGTGACAAACTGTCATTGTGTCCTATCCTCTCAGCACATGTCTTAAGCACCTGCCAGACCCTCTATCCATTCTGGTATTAGGCAGAAAAGAGTCCTGTAGTCGTCAAGAGTCGTGTTTGCAAGCAACAGAAAGCAGTTCATGAAGCTGTCCAGGAGTTCAGTAAAAATATACTGAAGCCTTCCAGCACCATGTGCCAATGGGGCCAGAAGAGAAAAATATGAAATCTGTGTGTGTCTGTGTGTGTGTCTGTGTCTGTTTGTGTGTCTGTGTGTGTGTGTGTCTGTGTGTGTGTCTGTGTGTGTCTGTGTGTGTGTGTGTGTGTGTGTGTGTGTGTGTGTCTGTGTGTGTGTGTCTGTGTGTGTCTGTGTGTGTGTGTGTGTGTGTGTGTGTGTGTGTGTGTGTGTGTGTGTGTGTGTGTGTGTGTGTGTGTGTGTGTGTGTGTGTGTCTGTGTGTTTGTCTGTGTCTGTCTGTCTGTCTGTCTGTCTCTGTGTGTGTGTGTGTCTGTGTGTGTGTGTGTGTGTGTGTGTGTGTGTGTCTGTGTGTGTCTGTGTCTGTCTGTGTGTGTGTGTGTGTGTGTGTGTGTGTGTGTCTGTTTGTCTGTGTGTCCTGTGTGTGTGTCTGTGTGTGTGTCTGTTTGTCTGTGTGTCCATGTGTGTGTGTCTGTGTGTCCTGTGTGTTTGTCTGTGTGTCCGTGTGTGTGTGTGTGTGTGTGTGTGTGTGTGTGTGTGTTGGGGGTTGGGGGACAGACAGAGGAAGGCCCTTATGGCCTGTCTTAGTTTTGTCTTGCAAGGCAGCTGCCTGGCCAGTGATGGACATGTCCTCTGCTCTGTCCCCCTTTCAACCCTCCAGCTCCTTCCTGTGCCCTGACTCACTGCACCCTCCTTGCCCTCCTGTCTCTGTTACATAACTGTCCCCTGTCCCTGGGGACCCTTATGTAATTGAGTCACCTCAGGCTCCCAGCCCCACCTCAAAGCTCCCACCTCGGCTAGGCCTGTCTCATACAATCTTTCACAGTTGGCTGGGCCAAGCCTTCAGCCAGAAACATGGTAGAAGAGAGAAGGGGCTGGGGCAGGGAGGGGTGGGAAGGGAAGGGAGAAGGAGAGGAAGGAAAGGGGAAGAGGAAAGAGAAGGAGGGAGAAGTGGCAAAGGAGGAGGGGAAGGGGGAGGAATGAGAAGATAGAAAGAACAAGCCAGTCCCCCTTGCAGTGAGGCCACTTGGGGCAGGGCTCTGGGGACATTGAAGCCTTGTCATACACAGGGCCTTGTGGCCTGTGGCTCTCATCAGGGAGCATTGGAAGCTTTCTGATAATCCTCTCTTCCTCCTCAACTGTCACTTATGGTAAAACGGCTCACGATGAAGGCATTTGGGGCTGAGAACAACTCCTGGTGACCTGAGAGCTCTGGAACAGTTCTTCTTCTGGGTAGGAGGTCTCTACTTTATGAGCTTAGAAGTGTTTACACTTTTAAATAAATGAAGATCATAGTGGAGATGCACCCCTACAAGCCCAGCCCTCAGGAGGCTGAAGCAGCAGGATGGTGAGTTCAAGGCTAACCTGGGCTACTTAGCAAGACCCTGACCCAAAGGAACCCAGGCCAGTGACAGCCCAGTGGCCAGTGATTGTCTAGAGGAAGAGAGAAGGAGAAGAAAGAGGAAAAGCAGGAGCAAGTGGGATGGGGGTGGGGGGAAGTAGGGGAGGAGGGAGGGAGGGAGGGAAAGGCAAAGCTATTGTTTTAATTTAAAAGAATTCAGAGGAAGCAATATTGGTGGGGAATCAATATTTATCTTACTTTAAATTAAAGCCAAGAAATTTTAAAAATGTGTTCATTTGAAGACAATAAGCTGAGTACATGTTAACACAAGCCTTTTTATGAAAAATAACTATAACTTCCACCCCCAAAGTCCTGACTGAGAAGTACAACTGTCTACCCTGGTAGAAGACAGCAGGGTCCTGGTGTTCTGAGTGTTTGGACACCCACTGCACAGAGAAGGGTGCTGGGAAGGAAAGGTGGCCTTGGAGCTGTTAGGAAAACAGCCCCGATCCCGGGGAGGTCTCTAGGCCATACTGTTCGAACGATCTGGTGTCATAGAAGAAAGGAGCATGGGGACAAACCCAGGGATTTTACCACCATTCCATGTGGTAATTGCCCATTCCTGGGCACTGAAGGACTAGAAAGGAAGTCTGTGACATCACACCTGATGCCTTGACCCACACCTCCCCTGCTAGACCTTGCTTGAACCTAGGGGGGTTCACAGCCCTAGACATCTACTCTGCCCCACTCCTGAGGTTCTCATGTGGGGAACCCTTAGGATCACCCCACTATACAGAAACAGAAACTGAGACACAGAGAGCCAAAATCCCTTCTGTAAGTCTCCTTCTGTAAGTGAGCCCCCAAGTTCCCAGATGTTTCTCTCACTTGGCTGAGCAACAATCTCGGTCGATTCCATACTGACACTGGCCTGGGGTTAGAGAGCAGCCCCAGTGATTCAGATAGGTCCAGGGAGAGCCAGACATCCTTGCTTTTATTTGTTTGGATATATATTAATAATTAATATTATGTATATTAATATATTAATCTTTGTATGTGCATGTGTACTCTGTGTGTGTGCACATGCGCATGTGCATGCACACACCCACACATATGTTCCCATTATGGAGTGCATGTGGAAGTCAGAGGACAGCCTTCTCCCTTGTTTGAAATAGGGTCTCTGGTTTGCTGCTGGAGACACTAGGCTTATTGTCCCAGAGTTTCCAGGGACCCTCTTGTCTCCACCTCCTGCTCCCAGCAGCAGACTGGTAGTCTGGTTCTCTAACATATGTCCCCAGCCAAATCTAGCTTTATGTGTTTATCTGAACTCAGGTCCTCACACTTTCACAGCAAGAACTTTACCCACTACAACATCTCCCCAGACCTGTAAGCCAGAAAATCCCTGGTGTTGAAAACCATCTCTAGCCTTGCTACTCCAAGTGTGGTCAGGGTACCAGCAGCCCACATGAGGGCTCCAGTTCAGAGCTCAATCCATGCCAATCGACCCAGTGTGTATTTAGCCAAGAGCCCTGGGAGATTCAAATACATGTCATGGTGCAAGATACCCAGACAAAGCCAGCTGTCCTCTACCTGCTGGCTCCTCTTGACCTTGAAGCCAACACCACTATGAACTTGATAACTGAATGAACACACACAGTCCAGAGACTTCTGAAATTTCTACTGAGGTCTATAAATAAACAACCTAGGTCGGGGTGATGCATCCCTGCAGTCCCAGCACTGGGGAGGTAAAGGCAGGAGGATCTGGAGTTGAAGGTTATTCTCAGCCACATAACAAATTCAAGGCAGCCTGGGCTACACGAAGTCCTGACCCCAACAGCTCTTTGTTTTACACAGAGGTAGTGACTTGAGGTCCCCTTCAGGGACAAATGGTTCCTTTGTTTGGGAGGCACATCAGAGTGCCATCTGGAGGTGAGAGGGTAAAAGTTGAGATCTATTGAGACAGACTAAGACATAAGGGCTGCAACTGAGGGTGGGGTCCATGCGCTGTCCAGGCCTGGGTTGGCTTGCTCTCTCTGAGCTGTGGTGATACGTGGAAACTCATAGGTACCTCTGTGGGTAGAAGGGTAGGACTCCAGAGATGGAGGCAGGAAAATCAGCAGCTCAAAACCAGCCTTGCTACAAGAAACCCTGTCCCAGAAAAACAAAAAACAGAGTCATCTGTGTCAGGTGCTCCCCTCTAGACTCCTTTGCATGCCCAGGAGGTTAGATAGATCCCATATGATCAAGGAAATAGAAGGGGAATCCTGGTGTGGGAGCAGTGCGGACAGATCTAGGAGTAATTTTCTTTTGGCTTAATGAGGACACTCCTAAAGAAAGCTTGACCATGACCAATCTGAGTACAGAAACTGATGGGTAAAATCCTAAGGTCATGGCAGCATTTTACCACCATGATGGTGCCAAACTGGGAGGCTGGAGAGCATCCGTGGTAATATTATAAAGCAATAAAACAATTTTGAGATCAACCCCACACAACTCCTTCTATGATAACTAAAATCCCTATTGCTTGTGTCACGGCTATTTTTATTTCATTTAAATGTTTTCTGACAGCTTGGAGATAGCCACAAGGCCACAATCAATCTACTCCAAGCCATTTAGTAGACATATGAGAGTCGAACTGGAAAGGCAAAGAAAGTTGATGCCACTTGTGGACATCTCTGGGGACATCCAACTGGAGTAACTAAGTCTCATGTATAATGGATAACAAAAGTCATAGACCAAAAGGCAAAATAATCCATGAAAAAGTACATCGATTGGTCATGTCTGCCATGAGCACAAAACAGAGGAACAGTAGCATCAATGTATCTCAAGTTTGGTTGTCAGAGTTCCTGGCTGCTCACTCCAAAACTTAATCTGGGGGTTTTCCTAAGAGGAGAGTCCAGAATCAAGTGTTGGAGTCTCTGGGGAGCCTGAGCTTCTTTTAACCCAGTCAGGGTTCCCTGCAAGCCTGCAGTAGAAATAAGTCCACCTCTTTCAGAGATGTTGTAACCCTAGAGCAAGATTCCATGCCCAGCCAAAAGCCTCCAGCAGTGGCTGGCACAGGCTCTGATACTTAGCAGATTCTGAAGTCCTGTGTCTAGAACACTTAGAGGGACACTGAATTGGTCCCTTTTCTGTTGCTTTGATAAAATACCATGACCTAGAAACGTAAAGAAAAGGAGTTTGGCTAATTGTTCCAGAGGACTAGGTGGTGGGAAAGGCATAGTCACAGGAGCAGGAAGCGGAGAGGTCACATCTCAGCTGTAAACAGGAAGCAGATGGAACAAACTGGAAAGCAGGGTGGTTATAAACTTCCAGATCTGCCCCCTAGTGATGTAATCCTCTATCAGGGATGCATCAGACACCATAACCTCCTCCAACAAGCACCACCAGCAAGGGAACATGTACAGGACCCTACTGAGGGTTTTGTCTTCTCATTGGAACACAAAAGGCACTGAAAATGCCTCTCAGGCAGCTGACCCCATCCCCACCTTCAAGATGTGTGTTTCCAGACATATCACCTACAAGGGAGTGAGATATAGCCAACCGGATTTGAGTCCTGCCTCTGTCCCAATCACCCCCTTAGACTTCTAGACTTCTTAACACCCCCCCCCTTCCAAGCCTTTGCTTGTCACACCCGGGATACAGACAATTCCAGAAATCCCACAAATAAAGCCAAAATGTCCACAGGGATAGGTAGCCATGGGCAACACATTAATCTGGGAGATGATCTACTAGCTTGCAGAGTAAAGAGCATCCTTAAAGGCCTGGTACAGGACAGCCACGCCTTATATGGGAAGGCAAAGCTGGAATTTAATTATTCTTTTGCCCAACAAATACTTAGTGAGACATACCCCTCCTCGTGGGCAGAAGATGGAGAACATGGGACAAGGACAAGCATGTCACATGGATCCCCTGCACCCCACACCCCAGACAAGTCTAACTGGGCCTCTATTAACTGAGGATGACTTTCAATTTCAGACCCTTCTGCCTCCGTCAGCTGGGAGCCGAGATTAGAGCTGTACACCTCCACACATGGTTGATGAAGAGTCAGGGATCAAACCCATGGCTTCCTGCATGCTATGACAGGACTCCGCCATCAAGATTCAGCTCCCAACCCCCAAAGCACTAAGTTTTTAGCATCAGAGGCACTGTGCACTTATAGCCGCAAGAAACAACACTCAACTGCACAATGGTGGCAGTCCCCGGGAAAGCGCTCAAGGGCTGGATAGAGCAGATTGGATGGTACTGAGTTCCAGTGTGGCAGGAGACACCAACAGACAAAGTCTCACAGAGTGAGCATCACTGGGAGGCTCCCAGCCCTTATCATTTTTGAGGTGACAAGTTGAACCAGGGAAACTACTTGGTTTGCAATTTCTTATTTCTTTGGTCAGCCAGAAGTAGGCTGAGTATGTGAGCACATAAGTTAGTCACTCACTAGATAGATGTCACCCTTGGGAGATCCTGGTGCCCCCAGAGCTGTTCTCTCCAAGCCTGCAGACCCAGCAGTCTAAGGACTTGAAACTCCTCTGGGATGCTGTCTGACCCTGGAAATGACAGTAGTTGAACCACTGGGACATGGAGCCAGATGTTTCTCACCCAACACTGAATGGGACTTTTCACGGCCAGATGCCTGTGCGGAGAACTTTACAATGTGTTCCAGGTGTACCCCAGTGGTCACATATTAAAATCGTCTGGGTTATACAGTTGAGGCCTGGAAGACTTAGGAAGGCAAAAGTTTAGAAGCTGTCGGCGTCAGTTCCTCAAAGCACCACCAGGGGACAGTGCCCATCCACGTTCCAGGTCCAGAGTCTGACCAGTACCGGCTTGGGAAGACCTTGTCCTGCAAAACATTTAATGAATGCCTACTGTGTACCAATCCCTGTTTCTGGTACCGAGACACCTCAGCAAGCATGGGTTAAGGGCTGTGTCCTAGGAGCACGTCCCTTATATGTGTCCTTAAAAAGAAAAAAATATTCAGAGACGCATGACCAAGCTGTATGTAGCCTGACCCGGAGAAAACCGACTTGAAGAGAGAGATAAAAGGACTTTCAGAGACTAAGAAAAGGCGAAGAACAATCTGAGACTACCAGCTTGCTGCAGGGGATGCCGAAGCGCAGTCTCCCTAACCTAACCTAGATAGTGCTGACCTCAGACATGAGGTGATGGATGTCCTAGACCCCCCCTCCTGCATATATGTCCGATGCCTGCTCTGTGGTCACTGGAGGTATCTGTGCCCTGAGCGTAAGTGCAGCGCACAGCCAGAATCTGGTCTCTCTGGGTATCTGTGCCTAAGAGAGTGGCAGATGTGTGCCTATGTGAGTGACGTGTGAGAGATGGTGGCGATCGTGCACACGGACCAATATGAGGAGGTCACCGTGGTGACGTTCACATTTGGGATGGCCAAGGATACCGGTGCTGGGTTCAGTGTGCTTAAAAGGGGCGGGCTGGAGCGGGTTGGAAGAGGATAGAGAATGTGCTCCGCGGGGACCTGCCTAAGGGCATCACAGCGAGGCTTTGGTGACTTTAGAACGCATGCAGTGAGACCTTGTCTGAGTCCAGGACCTACTGTTTGAGGAGTGCCACTCTAGGACCCCCACGGGAATATTGCGTCGTATGTGGCTGAGGATGTTTCTACAAACAGATCAATCTGAGCAACTGTGCGTCTGGACCCTTAACAGGGAGATTTCCTCGAATTTGGGACACCGGAGGTTTGGATGAGAAAGGCGTCTTAGTGCTCTGAACAAGCCAGGCGCCTGGGGTTGCGGGCTAGCTGCGACTCCGGTTCTAGGTTGAGCAGAGCTGCAGACCGGCCTGGGCGGGGCTTGATGGGGCGGAGCCTTATCGGAGGGGCGGGGCCGCGGCTGCTGCAGCGCGGGCCGGGCCAGGGGGCGCCTCGCGCGGCCGCAGCTCGGAAGGGCGATGCAGTGAGGCGGGCTCGGCTGGCGGGCGTGCGCGCAGAGCGGGGGCCGCGGGCGCGTTGCAGAGATGTGACTTGGGCCCAGGGCCAGCAGAAGCGTCGGCGCTGCGGGGACGCGAGGGTCGGTGAGTACCAGCTAGCGCGGGCAAGGGGAGGGCGCCGCAGGGACCCCAGAAACTTTTCCCGCCGTGGATTTGAGAAGCTCCGGAGAGGATCCCGGCTCTTGCTTTTTCTGTTCTCCCTCCTCGGGGTACATCAGCAGGAGAAGCTATGGGGTTCAAGTGAGGGTTGACACAGTGCGGCGGGAAAAGAGCCGCAGAGGACCGACAGAGGGCAGGGGTTTGGGAACCTTTATCTGGTAGGGGATCCACGGTAGAAGCCAAGGCTCTGGGCATGGTCCCGGGTGACGACAGGCTACAGGCAGCAGGGAATAAAGGGGAATCCGGTCCTGTGCTAGTGACCCCTGTGAGGGGCATCGCAGGCAGGTTCCAGGGGCCTGGCGGTTAGTTGGGTGCTAGGGCAGCCAGGATGCTGGTCCTGAACTACGCAGACATGGCCTTTGGAGACGTGAAACCTCACCTGCCGCAGGGTCTGGGGGACCCAGCTTGCAGCCCGCAGTGGCTCCGCACTCTTGGAAAAAGGCGCCAGAGGGCAGGCACCACGGGGAGGAAATCTGAAGCTGGGGGACAAATAGTGGGCTGGAAATGCAGGGACGGCTGATTACCGTGAAGCGGAAGAATTTCTATTCCAGGCGAGGGCATTTGAGCCTCTGAGGAAAGCAGCCAGGCTAGGGGTAAGGACTACTCAGAGAATCGCCCCCTCCCCCCTTTCTAGCGGACTGAGGCTTGAAGCCCATAGGACCCCACACATTTCATGGGCCCAGAGGGAGAGATGAGCCCAGACAAGGATCCCGCACCCCTCCTTGGCTGGAGGTAGCTGTTTAAACAGCTTTGGATCGGCCCACCGACCTTGCCCCAGAGGACGCCCCCAGAACAGAGGGCTCATCCCCCTGTTCTTGCTCAGTCAGACCCACGCCTAGCCAGTTCTCCCCTTCTTCTGTTCGCCAAAGGGGCGGCTCTTTGGAAGAGGGACAAAGGCCCGGGGAGTGTGGCGGGCACCATCGTCCCCGCCTGGGGCCCCAGCACACGCGCCGCATCGGCCGCCCGACTGCGCCGGGGTGGGGGCACCTGAACAGCGTCCAGAAAGCTCCGGGGGTCCCCACAAAACAAGAGAATGCAGGAGAGGCCAAGCACACCCTCCACACACAGCACTTCAGAACGTTATTTCCTAAGTTTCTTCGGTGGGCACTCAGAGCTTTGGGAATAACCGCACTTGGAGTTAAACTGCATGCAAATGACATGTAAATATAATGCAAATTTGCATCTGTTGGTTGGAAACCCTCCTCCAGGCTGGTTTTCTATCTGGGCTGTGAACATTGTTTCCCTGATCCCTTCGCGTCTAAGTCTAAAAAGGGTAGGAAGAGGAGAAGAGGGGATGGGAAGGAGTTAAAAGTTTGGGGCCCAGGCAGCCAAGAAGAGGACTTTCTTTATAAAGATAGACTCTAATCTTTATTGGTTTGTTTGTTTGTTTGTTTGTTTGTTTTCAACACATGTGGTGTATACATAACCGACTGCTAAGGAAATATCTTGTATAAAATGAGTAGATCTAGATGGGGGCAGGGAAGTGCGCAGAGAAGTAGATGAAGAAACTCTAATGGAGGAAATAAATACCACCTCATACTACACCTGCTGGGACAGGGCAGCCTGGAAAATAAAGTGACCAGAACTTATGAGTGGCGTTTTTTTAGTGGACCCAGCAAGAAGGGGGCCTCCACTGAAAGGGGCGATTTGAGACAGAGGAGGGCATCCAGGCCGGAGAAGGTTGGAGATGATAATAACTTGGAGGAACAGACACAAAGGTCATTGTAGCCGAGTGCATAGGTGGCTTTAGGGGTAAGAGAGAGGGGATGGAAGGCACTGACAGATCCTGGTCTTTGGAGCCATGGGAAGATATTTAGAAT
The DNA here is from genome assembly GCF_011064425.1 of Rattus rattus. Taxonomy (NCBI): domain Eukaryota; kingdom Metazoa; phylum Chordata; class Mammalia; order Rodentia; family Muridae; genus Rattus; species Rattus rattus. The sequence continues at coordinate 82,648,690 of NC_046155.1, forward strand.
TTATTCTGTTAGGAGCCACTGAACCCTTGGAGGGTTCTCTAGTCCACCAGGGTGCGATTGTAAAAGCTTCATTGACCTCCACAAGGAGACAGATAGACGGCACCTCCCTTCTCTCTGCTTGCAGGGATGCTGTGTGGTTCAGGGAGTCTGGGCTGTGGATCCAGCCTGGAGCACTGCTTTAAGCCCCAGAGAGCCATGTGAGCTAATTGAAGGGGTGGCTTGGGTTTCTTAATATCCACCTCCTGCTTCTAGACAGTTCTGATCTACCCTAGGGAGCCCCCCACCTGGGGTCCAAGACCTCTGTTTCAGCATTGAGCTTGCTGGGGATTCCCAGTTAGTCACACTTTTGCCTCAGAGCTGCACCAAGGATCCTAGACTGAGGTTCAGGCGGCCTAGGCTGCAATTTGCATTTAAATGGTTGCTTTTATTTACAGGCCCCAAGGCTGCTTTGCATATTCATGGCTTGAACAGCTGATGTTCCTGCTGCCCTAAGTTACTAAACTAAAAGGGTCTGTAGAATTGAGAGCCCCAAAGAGGCCCGAGTCTAGTCAGCACAAGGCAGTGAAGATGATGACACTTTGTAACTTGGAAAAGATATCAGAGGCAGACAGAGACAGTTTGAGTCTGGGAAAGAATTTAATGTCAGGAAACCTTGTAACGGTTTAAACTAGCCGAGCAGGAAACACACCCGGGTTCCAGGGGAGTAAGACTGGACAGAGTGTACTGCTGGGGTTCAAGAGAGACTGCCTTCCAGCCCCAACTTGGACTTCTGCCAGACATGGGGCCAGGACTGGGATGCAGTGGAAAGGCCCTGAGGTCGGAAGCTGGGAAAAGTGTGTCCTAACCTGGTCATTAGATTCTGTGAGGCCTCTGGCCAGGTGGCTTGTCCTCGTTGCCTTCATGGTCCCAACAGGGCAATGGGACTCTTGAGTGCCTTCTTAGCCAGCCAGCACCCCTACTTCCTCTGTGCAGAGGACTTTCCACACGGACCTCATGCTATTAGCACAGCCATCTCCACCTTACAGAGGAAGGGCCGAGGTTCAGAGAACTTAAGTAACACTAACGCCACACAGTTCTATTGGCCTGCCATTCCGTTGAGATCTTGGAGTCTAAGGAGAGTAAACTGTGGCAGGTATTCAGACGGGACCTGAACCATGAAGTAAACTGGGGCTGGGAAAACTCTCTGTACCTCCCCCACCCCCACCCCAACCCCTGTCCCCAACCCCTATCTGCTCGTTTGTCGTTTTTCCCCCACCACCTATACACTGGTTCAGATTCTGCCTGCCTGGCATAGCAGGAAGAATGGTCTCTTTGGAACCCTGCTGGTAGCCAAGGGTTGATCCTGGTCAGAAGGGTTTCAGGGCAATTTGGGACATTTTGTTTTTCCATCCCTATGGTAGAACCAGAGGGAGGGGATCCTACCTCCCAGGAGAAGGCCTGGTGTGTGGTCTCCAGCAGCTTTGGCTCTGAATACCTACTAGCCCTGGCTGGTTTCAGGGTCACTGGCCTGGGTTCAACCTTGACAGTGAGTCTCACACTGAGGACTCCTGTTCCCATCAGAAGGCTCGACGCCTCAAGGACCTGTTGGCTGTAGCATATGATGGGAGAAGCTGGAGCCCAGTGATAGATAAACAGACGGGAGAGCCCCTCAGGATTCCATCTCCATGGCAACAGCCCCTCCTAGGAAATCCATAGCAGGAGAACTTAACCCTGCAGGCAGTAGAATATTTACCAATCTTTTACATTTCTTTACATTAACTAGTGTCCTACACCCTATAGTTAACGTCAAATGCACACACACGCACACCACAACAGAAACTGTGGGTTATCAAAAGATCGATACCTGGAATGGCACTATAGAAAACTAAGACAAGAATGAATACCTTGCTGGGGTCCATGGGTCCACGTGTGTGTGTGTGTGTGTGTGTGTGTGTGTGTGTGTGTGTGTGTGTGTGTGTGTGTGTGTGTGTACATGACTGTGCACTCATGTTTGCTTATGCCTGTGTGTGCATATCAGATGTATGTACATATAGAGGGCCAGAAGTTGACAAGTTGACAGAAGTTGTAGGTTTTTTTGTCACTATTTATTGAAGCAGGGTCACTTACTAAATCCTGAACTTGCCAATTCAGCTAGTCTAGCTAGGCAGCTTGCCCTGAGTAATCCATCTCCACCTCCACCCCCTGCCACAGGCTGGCCAATACCAAAGCCCAACTTTTAAATGAGTGCTGGGGATCTGAACTCTGCTCTTCACTCTTGCTCGACAAACACTTTAGCCACTTGTCCACGCTACAGTCCCCACCTCCTGTTTGAACCTGGGCTCAAACTTGAGATCCTCCTGCCTTAGCTTCTCCAACACTAGGATTACAGGTGAATGCCCCCATCTCACTCCTGATAGTTACCTCCGTCCTCACCACAATCCTGTGGGTGCTGTTCTTACCCTCACTTTGACGAGGAAGAAGCTGAAGCTAGGTTAGGTGAGCAGCTCAGTGTTGGAGTGGGCTAGCAATGCTCTGGGCAGGGATTAGGACCCAGCACCTGCTGGACAGTGTGCACACTGAACCACTCCCCAGCCCCAGGATAGGATCTGAAATGGGAGTGGGGATCTGACTCTGAAGTGCTTGGGTAGGGAGACTCAGGCTAAAAGAAGCAGTGCTTGTCCTGCTCACACAAATAAGGTCCTATAGTGCCCTCCATGGTCTCTTTGGAGCCAGCACTCAGGACGGTGGGGGAAACTGTTTCTCCACCTGCTGGGGGCTTCTGGCTCCTCTGTAGACAGTGCGTTGTGGGGGGGGGAGATGGGGGATGAGTACATGAGAGAGAGAAGAGTTTGGTGTATGTGGTATGAGGGGTGTGTGTGTGTGTGTGTGTGTGTGTGTGTGTGTGTTGTGTATGTGGTGTGTGGAGGGTGGGTGTATGTGTTTCGCAGTATATTTAAGAGCATCCGAGTGAGTCACAGGTTTCTGAGCGCCTGGCTGGCAGTGGAGGTAATTAGTATGTGAGCCTTTGCTTGTGTATCCATTCCCATTTCTTCTTTACTCTGTTTGAGGAGCCGCTACCCTCACCCCCATGGTTTGCTGCCATGCATTCATCAGTCCCAGGCAGCCTTGCCTTGAGGCAGCCTTGGAACCTCTACTCTGGTATTGTTCCACATCGTGCTCTTGGAGGTGGGAGGCAGCAGGCGGCTGATTGAAAGTAGGGGGTTACCTGACGAGGGGCATTTCAGGTAGAAGGGGTAGGGCCTGCTTGGGGCTCTGCTCTTCATGGCCTCATTCAGACAGACAGAAGGACAGATGAACAGAAGTCTGCGCCTGAGTGTGGCCTGCAGGCCTAAGGCAGTCTAAGAGTCCCTGAGTTGAGCCCCCCGGAGCCTCCTTCCCTCCTGTACATAAGGAAATGATGGCACCCGGTACGCACCCTTAGAAGCCCTGCGAGAGTTAGAGCCTGTAAGGTAAGGCCATTCTTTCAGCAGCTGAAGGCCAGAGCAAACGGATGAGGGCCCGAGCTGCTGGTGGGTGGAGAGGAACACGCCAAAAGGTGAATAAGGGGAAACTGAGCTGGAGGTAAAACTGCAAGCATCCCTGTGGCCATCCACATCTCTAACTCCAGTGCTGGGTGTTGGAGACACACAGAGGCTTACTGGGCAGAATGGACTCTCAAATCCAGGATCGGCGAGAGGCCCCGTGTCTCAAAAAATGTGGCCCATCATAAAGGAAAACATCCAAAGTCAACCTCTATCTGAGGTGTCTGCTTGGATGAGGTCAGTAGTGCGCGCGCGCACATACACACACACACACACACACACACACACACACATTGTGAGCCATACAACAAAGTCAGGGATCAAACGCCCTGGCATAATATGAAGTGGGGGCAGGGAGGACTCTTGCAGATCAGTTGCCAAGCAAAAGTCACCAGTGACTCTCCTACAAGTTCTGGTCTAGAGAAAGCCCAGCAACAATAAGACACTTGTTTGCCTCGGGCTCCGCTCTTCTGTCAGCATGTGACCTTGGTCAAGCAGCTCCTCTCCCCATTCCGCACAGCATTATCTCGATGAAATGAGACAGCCTTAGCCCTTGCCTCTAGGATTGTTCTGTAGATTCTGTCTGCTTGTTTGATTTTTGAGCTAAAGTTTCTCAATGCTAGTAGCTCAGGCTGGACTAGAAGTTACCATGTAGCCCAAGCTGGCTATGATCCTCTCTCTCCAACCTCCCAAATACCAGGATTACAGGCCTGTACCACCATATCTATTCCCTTAGGCAGATCCTTAGATGTTAATTACATGTGTCCGGAAGCCCGGGAAGCAGTTACTGTAGTTATCAATGTGACAGAAATATATGACCCCCTAGAAACCCTATGTGAGCAAGTGGCTTTGGATTCAGTGTAACCCTCCCCATTCCATACATAGTTCTGTGGAATTGGGTGGTCACACCCTACAATCATCCTCAGAGACAAATAGTGACTACCTTTCGACAACTGAGCTCTCTCCTGTGGTGTCTGGCATGCCTGGTTTCATCTATATGCCTAGATATGGGGCAAAAAGAGGCCATTACTCTGGGTTTTTGAGAACTTGTTGACAAGTGGCAGAAACCCAGATCAAATTGGTTTCATTCAAATGATGTAGTTCATTGGATGCTGGTAATTCCAGCTGCCTTTCAATGGGATAGAACTCAGATCAACCCCCTAGCCGTTGCCTCCCAGTCAACCTCACTCTCAAACAGGTCAAATCCTCCTGCTCATTCACTGGTCTATTTCAGACCATGTACCTATTTGTGAACCAATCACTTCAGCCAGAGTAGGACAATGTCCAGATTGTCCAAGCCTACCTGGATGCTGCATTAGCTACAATTCTACTTCTCTCGTTGCTATAAGAATAGACTCTGACATCAGAACTTAAGAGGAGAAAGGGTTTATCTCGGGTCAAAGTTGGAGGGTATAATTGATCAGGACAGAGAAGTCAAAGCTGTAGGATCTTGAGGCAGCTGGTCACACTGAATACACAATCAGGAGGTAGGGAGGGATGAACGTTAGTGCTCAGCTCATGGTCTTATGCAGTCTAGGACCTCAGCCCAGTGTATGGTGTGACCTACTTTTAGTGTGGGTATACCCAGCTCGGTTAGCCTAATCCAGATAATCAACTCCTCATGGTCATGTCCAAGCACTTGTCTCCTAGGTGAGTCCAGAGCCTATCAGGTTGATATAATCCATCACAGCTACATTTCTTGACACACAAAATAACTGATCAAAACAAAATGAAAGGGACATTTTGGTTCACGGTTATTTGAGATTTCATCCTGGCAGGATGGCATGGCGGTGGCAGTGTATAGCATTGGACGTTCACATAGCCATAGGCCAGGACTCTGCTGCTGGATCTAAAAAGCCAGGCCATTAGCTATCAAAGGTGACCCATCAAGCCCCACCTGCTAAAGGCCCCTTGGTCTCTACACTAGCTCTACTTCTAAGGACTTCTGCCACTTAACTCAGACCAGACGCCCAGCTCCAGAGGGAAGTTGGGCGCTAGTTCCAGAAATCAGAGAACCAGATGCTGCTGCAAAACCCATATCCGCCCTGGAAGGAGAAAAGGGCTTTACCTGTGGCCATGAAAACAGAGAGCACGAGAGGGTCCATTTCCTGTGTCAGAAAGGAAACGAAGACTCTGTGTGCGAGGACACTGCGCGGGTTCAGAGGTGTGGGTGCCGACTTGGCACTGCTCATTTAAGGTTGGGGTGCCCAGGTGAAGCAGGAAGCCAGTGAGAGGAGCTGAGGAAACTGAGTTGCAGTTTACAGCCAAGACCTTGGAGGAGGAGCTTCACCCGAAATTCTGGGTGGAGCTAAAAGAAAGCCAAGTTCTTGCAAAGAAAGGTGGCAAATTCCGGGCCTGACCAAGACCTGGTGGGCTTCCCGGCGTCTCTCACCAGTTTTGACTTTGATGGGTAAAACCAGCCTTCCTCAACCTCGGTCTCGTCATTGGTATTGGGCTGTGTCACTCTGTTGGGTGATGACTGCTATTCTCATTGTAGACCTAGTCTATTCAACAGATGCCCATTGTCCCTCTCCAGTTGTGACATCCAAAATTGCCTCTGGTTGAGATCCACTGGTCAAAGGGTGCACAGATGAGAGATCCAGATTCTGGAAGCCTCTTCCCAAACATCATTTCTTCATCCCCAAGGGAAGATGGAATTGGGTATAAAACTAGAGAGATTGCTTAGGGTGTGTGGCTGAGAACTCTCTTAATGGAGTTTACCGCAGATGACTCTTAAAAGGGAGACTCGCCATCACCAGGAGCCCCTCCACCTTGCTGTGGACCCTGTGGCAGCTTGTTCTGTTCCATCTAGTTTCTAAATTTTGCTTCCCAGTATCCCAACCCTGACAAGTGACTGTTCAGAATGATGTCTCACCAAAGGACACTATGTAGCCATGTCCCTTGTGTGTGTGCATGTGCAACATATACACAGAACTTACAGGTATTGGTTCTTTTCTTTCTACTGTGAGTCCCAGGGATCTAACTTAGGTCGTCAGGCTTGGCAGCCAGTGCCTTTTCCCAGTAGCCAGCCTCTAGTACAAGTTTAGAAACATCAGGAGAAGTTTTTTACTGTGATGGGGTTTAAGGGATCAGTGCACAGGACACAGTTGAATAAATGACAAGGTGTCCCTGATGGAGACTCCACGACACTATCATGACTACACTACGAGCCAACGGTCAATATCCAGGGTGCATCCCCACCCCTATATTTGCCTGAGTGGGGTTCTTGTTTAAGGAGCTCCTCTTCCCAAGTACCTTCTGGTTGTAGCATGTTTTTTCTCTGTGAGCATAGCAGACCACCCCACACCACCAGCCATCTTCTACACATCAATAATGTATGCGGTCGATGGCCTGGAGGTTGAGGCAGGATCCAGATGCACAAGGGAATCTCTGTAAAGGAGAGGAGAGACGGTCGATACTGCATTTACTTAACAAAAGCCCCAGGGATGCCTAGTGCTGTGCTGTGGGGAGGGCGGCTGGTTCCTGACCTGCACATCGGTGGAGTCAAGACCTCCAAACTAGTTTAATATGACGATAATGAGCATGGGGCACAGCTGTGCAGGCTGTGGCTTCTTGAAGGTCTGAGCCCTTTCAGAAGCAAAGAACTGGTGTTGGTGGTGTCTGGATGCAAGTCTCTTGTCCGGTGGGGATTTCCTAAGTGCCTGCCTTGGGCCAGGTGCTGTGTACTAATACGGGTCTTTACCAGTAATCCTTTGTGGGGGGATTTTGTGCCCTTCACCCAGGGAATATTTGGCAGGGTACAGAAGTAGGGTTGTGGAAATGCATCCCACTATGCATAGGACACCCCAACCCCTCAAAAAAAAAAAAAAAAGGGACAGTTTCAGCTGACAGATGTGACAAGATTGGGAAAGCTGGGTGGGTTAAAGATACTGTTTCTCCCTGGGGCAGCAGACAAAGACAAGAAGGGAGGAGAGGAGAAAGGGAAGGAGAAAAGAAACAAAGTAAGCAAAAAACGGCCAGACTTGATTAGAGCTCAGCTCACAAGACCCTGCCCACTGGCTAATGGGAGCTGCGGTGACCTTGGCACGAGTCTGAGCTAATGGTTCTGGTGTGGGGCTGAGGGGTGGGCAAATTTGCAGGGCCAGCTAGGCCTGGTGACACTAGCATCCGAGGCTGAAGCAGGAAGGTCACCAGTGTAAGACCTGCCTGAGCTAAGGAGAGTTCAAAGCCAGCTGGAGTAAAGTAGTATAACTCTATCTCAAAATTAAAATTAAAATTAAAATAATAATTTAAAGGGGTCGGGGATATAGCATGCATGAAGTCCTAGGTTCAACTATAAATGTAGAAAAAATGGTAAGAATAGGGGTGTGTTTAGCAGGGGAGGAGGAGACTGGGTCAGGGCTGTCACTAAGCCTCTAGAGCACATGAGAATATATGGCAACTTAAACTCCCAGGCTTCCCAAGGAAAGGACAACAGGTTAATTGGAGAGAATGGAGCCTCCAGGGATGTTTGGAAGAGGAAGAGGGGCTGTCTGTGGGAGACAGAGATGGAAAAGCTCCTTCTGGATGTACAGGTAGACACACAGGAAATGCTCCAGGATTCCCTTGGATACCAACAGCCTTGATGCCAGATCCAGCTGAAGTTCCAGGCTCTTCTTGGAAAGGCAGGCAGTGTATTCACACACAGCCCATGCCAGCGCCCCATGGGCTTCAGATCACTTACCGTACCCAATACGATGTCCATCCTCATTGTGCACTGTCTAGGTATCAGCCACAAAAATGCTGCACACGGTCAGAACAGACAGAATCTTTTCCTCCAATGTTCCTCATGCAAGCTTGGTTGAATCCATGGGTGCCACAGACGTAGGACTCAGCAGACTCAGGACCACTGAGTGCACCATGTGTTAGTGCTGGGAGGTTTCTCCCTCTGCTGAGAGGGGTGACTCTTGAGTGTGGTTGTGTGACCTGGGGCCAGCGTCCCACCCTGAAGACCCTGTTTTGTCACCTGAAAAATGAAGGTCACAATAGGACCTGCTGCCTCACAGGGCATTATGAGGACTGCTGAGCCCAGTTTTTTGGCCTAGAGAGAGTGGTCAGTAAATACTTCCCAATTAGCTTTTGATGATTAAAGGAGGAGAGAAAGGTGGGGAACTGCCCCAGCTGAGTACCTGTCTGGTGGCTGTCTCTTTAAAATTTCCTTCCTTCATTCCCTTACTTTGGAAGATGCCAGATGTACAGACTACAAAGCGGTAGAGAGAGAAGAAGGTGAGTCTCCCTCCCATAGGTCCTCCAGCCACTGCTGATGGTGGGCGGTTCACGGTTCCTAATCTGAGCTAGGGTTCAAGTGGGTGGTAGGATGTCTGGGCAAGGGTCCACAGTGCCTGGAGAAAGTTGATATAGTTATCTCAAGTGCCTGAGTAGCCATGAGGGCTGGAAGGTTTGAAAAGAGGCAAGTCCTCAGGAAAGTGGGGCCTTCTAATGGATTGAGCTTTCTCCCTGATTGCCCCCATTTTCTAGAGTGTTCCTGGTGTCAGAGAGAAAGATGAGAACCCATCAAGTGCTTCCCTTGCCCCTGCTCCTGGTGATTGCCTCTGTGGCTTCGGAGAACGCCAGCACGTCCCGGGGCTGTGGGCTGGACCTTCTTCCTCAGTACGTGTCCCTGTGCGACCTGGACGCCATTTGGGGCATCGTGGTGGAGGCAGTGGCCGGGGCAGGGGCCCTGATCACACTGCTTCTGATGCTCATTCTCCTGGTGAGACTGCCCTTCATCAAGGACAAGGAAAGGAGGCGGCCTGTGTGCCTCCACTTCCTCTTCCTGCTGGGGACCCTGGGCCTCTTTGGCCTGACGTTTGCTTTCATCATCCGGATGGACGAGACAATCTGCTCCATCCGACGCTTCCTCTGGGGCGTCCTCTTCGCACTCTGCTTTTCCTGCCTGCTGAGCCAGGCGTGGCGGGTACGGAGGCTGGTGCGCCAGGGCACGAGCCCGGCCAGCTGGCAGCTGGTGAGCCTGGCACTGTGCCTGATGCTGGTGCAGGTCATCATCGCCACTGAGTGGCTGGTGCTGACTGTGCTACGTGACACGAAGCCGGCCTGCGCCTACGAGCCCATGGATTTTGTGATGGCGCTCATCTACGACATGGTGCTGCTGGCTATCACCCTAGCGCAGTCCCTCTTCACACTGTGTGGCAAGTTCAAGCGGTGGAAGGTGAACGGGGCCTTCATCCTCGTCACTACCTTCCTCTCTGTGCTCATCTGGGTGATCTGGATGACCATGTACCTCTTCGGCAACTCGTTAATTGAGCGGGCAGATGCCTGGAGCGACCCTACCTTGGCCATCACACTGGTAGCCAGCGGATGGGTCTTCGTCATCTTCCACGCCATTCCAGAGATCCACTACACCCTTCTCCCACCCCTGCAGGAGAACCCACCCAACTACTTCGATACTTCACAGCCCCGGATGCGGGAGACGGCCTTTGAGGAGGAAATGCACCTGCCTCGGGCCTACATGGAAAACAAGGCCTTCTCCATGGATGAACATAACGCAGGTAAAGCAGCCATGGTCTGGTCTTGGGCAATCCCTGAAAAGCAGGGGCAGAGGCTCCCAGGCCCAGCCAGCATCATGAATGGCCCCCAGGCTAACACTGGCTCCAAGACATTCTTTATTTTTTTTTTTTTTTTTTTCTATTTTTCGGAGCTGGGAGACATTCTTATGTATTTTTTTCCTCATGCTAATTGCCAACTGATTTGTTATAAAAATCCAAAAGGTGGGGATGGGAAGAAGGCTGAGTTGGTAAAATGCTGTCAGTGTCAAAGTACAAGCAAGAAGATTGAGTTCACTCTCTAGGACCCAGAGAAAAGTCAGGTGTGGTGGCCCACGCTTATCCCAGGATCGAGGAAGGAGAGGCAAACACAAGGGCTTGCTGGCCACCCAGTCCAGCCTAATCTGTGAGCCCCAGACCCACAGATCTCAAAAAATGAGGGATGGTTTCTAAGAAACAATACCTGAAGTAGACCTCTTGCCTGTATACACACACACACACACACACACACACACACACACACACACACAATTTACCACAGCAACAATCATCCAGGTTGGTGGACTTTTAAAAGTTGTGGGAAGCTGTGTGGTAAGAGTATTTACCCAGCATGCACAAGGCCCTAGCAATACACCCACACCGTACCCAGTGGGTCTAATGATGCTGAGTCAGCCTGCCTGTGTGGCTGCAGTTTTCTGGATCTCACTTGAAGGCCAGGCCTCTTGCCTCCCTCATGCTGTGGCTGGGAACACACTTTCTGCTTGCCACACTCTACCTGTCCCTGCTGATCCTCCAACATTAGGTCCTTAGCTCCCTGCAGGTATTTGAGTTTGCAGCCTACCTTGTGTGTAGATGTTTGCAGGCCACCATGCAAACAATGTTCCTGCCCTCCACCACCTCAGTCTTCAGCATGGTTCAGGTTGGGTCCCTGTATCCAGGTTTGAACCCTGCCTCTCCCACCTCATGCTGAGTGACTTTGGAGGAGATTGCATCATCTCTCAAGCCTCATTTTTTTCTCTCATTTGTAAACTAAAAATAATGAGAGTGCATGCTATGTAAAGATGTGTTAGAGGAAGCAACGCAACAGGAACCTGGTGGCACTGAGCATGGAGCTTGTGGGTCTTGGCTGGGGTCTCTTAAAAGTGGGATGTGAGACACTCAGGGCTAGGGTTTACTTGAGTCGTGGTCCCTGCAAGGAGAGCGCAGAGGTAAGTTGTCAAAAACAGTTCAATTTATAAGCTGGTCTCTGCTACAGCCAGCCCCAGTCCTGCGGAGACCCTCTGTGGACGTATATAGAATAGAACCCCAAATTGGCTCACCGTGACAGGAAGCTTTGAGTCTGTCCACTCTTACCCTCCCTCTTCCATCACCAACTTCTAACTTGGTTCGATGTTCACAAATTCTTCTGGGATCAGAGGAAGAAAGCCAATTTGGCAGCAGTTGGGGTGACACCTGGGTGGCCAAGACTACCTGTTTCTGCTCAGGGGTGAGGTCACAGTAGGATGGAGGGGGTGGTCACCAGCACCTCTAAGGCCCTACTGTTGATGCTGGACAGGTGCCTCTTAGGACATTGTTTAAAGGAAGCTGCCTGGGTCCCACGCCCGAGCTTAAACAAATGACCTTTCTCAATTTCCCAAAGATGCCTCAGGGGCCCGACAGGAATACTGAACCCCAGTTGTGGATGACCACTGACCACCTGGCATAGTCGCATGTTGAGCACTAACTGTGCCAACGCCATTCTGCCTTCAGCCTGCACTAGTTTATCAGTCCCAACGTTACTCTGTGAAGTTAGCCCCTCATACTCCCTTCTTCAAGAAGGTATAAGCTAAGGCTCACAAGAGTGGCTTTCCCTGAGGACATACAGCTGGAACAGAGCCCGTGATCGACAGAAAGTTATCGGCATTTCTCTTTAGCAACATCCATCCATCCAGCTGCCAGGCGTAAGTGTGAGCTGTGTCCAGGAGCTAGTCCCTTTATACGGTTTTGCAGGGTTGAATGTGGAAGCCCAGGGCACAGCCTGCTCCTCCCCTGTAGGCAGGGAAATGTGTTGAGCCCTCACTTTCTGTAGAGCCACCCATATCCCTGTCATACCTAGATGTACTCAGCTTCCTCAGCACCCTGACCCCTAGCCAGGAGGGATGCCAGAAGCCCGCCTCTGGACAGAAGGGAAAGTCCCAGCGTGGCTACAATCCAAGTTGCTCTCTTCTTACATAAAGTTCCAGGCCAGATGCCTGTGTCTGTGGAGATGTTGGTAAGGACTCAATGCCAGCCCTGCTGGGGACAGGAGAAGGCACAGTCAAGTTAGAGGTCACCATTGGGAGCCTAACGGCCTCCTCAGGAGCTGTGGTAACAGACTAGGGGCCTGGCTGGTCTTGGGGTCCTGATAGAGCCACGTCTCCTTGCCAGCTCCGCCTGGAGGGGCCTGTCTGAGGCCCTGGACTCCCCATGAACTTTGGAAGTGGAGGAAACAAAAGTGTACTGGTGTACATGTGTGTCTCCTGGGGAATTGGTCCATCACACCATCTGATTCTAACAGTGCCTGTCACACACACACACACACACGAAGAGGTTTAAGAACCAGTGGTTGAATGGAATGATTTGATGTCCTTGCAGTAGAACTGGAAGGTCAGAAACACCTGTGCAGTCGTGTTTTAAAAGTAATGATAGTGGTTTGTGAGAGCACGTGCCTGTAGTCACAGAGAAGAGGCAGAGGAGTGTGGGTTCAAAGCTAGTCTGGGACACACAGCAAGACACACAACCCCCAACAGCGGCTACAAATAACAACAGCAAGGAAGTAGGCCAAGTGGCATTCGGAGCACTCATTGGCTACTCTCTCCTAAGTCCTACAATAGCTCTTGAGATCTGTTTAGAAACAGATGTGAAGAGGCCAAGTGCTACCCTGTCTCCAAAACAAAAATGAAACAGAGCTAAGGCAGAATGGTCCTTCTTCCCTTAGAGTCACCTGGGCAATCACTTAAGAAAAACACCAGTATCTTCCCTGCCCCACTGAGGACCCTGATTAAGTCTGAGTCTGAGATCTGTATAATTTATAAGCTCTCCAAGGTGTCTCTGGGTGGAAACTTTGGGTCCAGGCGCTGGCCCGCCCTGTGCTTAAATCAGCAATGGAGGCCTCTCCTGGGTCAGGGCATGAAGAGCTGTGCAACCGTGGATGCTGAGGAATTTTCCATCAGGCACCAGCATTTATTTTTTCTGGTCCTCCTCTGCCTGCTTAGCTTGCCTCAGGCTTCCCGTGATAAACTGTGCCGCAGTGAGCGCTCTTATCCATTCATCTTTCTGCTTTGTGGTCCGCTAGCTCCTTGCAAAAGATGTCCTAGATATGAGTTAAGTAATCTGCATTTTAAATCTTGATGTGCCAGGCTAGGTAGCACCCCAGAAAGGTAGGCTGAGTGCCCACTGTGTGGTTGCACTGCAAGTCCCTACCTAAATCTTCAGCAACCTTGGGTATGGTCAGACTTTTTTTTTTAAGACAAGATGTTCTTGTTTGCTTGCTTGTAGTGCTGAGGATGGAACCTGGGGCCTAGTGCATGCTGGGTCACTGAGCTCCATCCCTTGCAACCCTTACCATCAGCACTTTTCTTTGCCCCTCTCTCTCTCTCTCTCTCTCTCCTCTCTCTCTCTCTCTCTCTGGAATCTTTTAGTCTATCAAAAATATATATCCACCCAAATCACTTGAGACCAGGCAGGGCAGCCTCCAGACAAAGCTAACACAGAGAACATTCTGACTGGGCTGGCCTTTCTTCTAGAAACCCTTGCTTCACCAGCCAAAGGCCATCTGGGCACGCTCCTTTGCCACAGTAGGACCAGCTGTTAGCACCTTTCACGCTCCCTCAGCCGGTTTGTATTTTAGGAAACCAGCCCCATGAGGAACCTTATCCTTAGAGTGACTAGTGCCCACGAGCCACCGTGATCATGTCCTTCCTGCACAGGGAACTTCCGGCCAGCTTCTGGAGCTCTCTTCCCTTGCCAGAGGTCCCCTAGGGTGTCATGAGATGGAGGGCGTGTTCTCCAGACTGTACTGTGGCTCTATGAAGCTGCAATGGCCTCACCCCTACTATTTCTTGCAGTCATTGAGACCCCCAGGTATATACACTTAGGCATACTGTGTTCCCTAGTATCAAAAGGGCATGAGATAAGTGCTAAGAGATTCAAATGCACCCAGAGATGTCACACCTCAGATCACAGCTTACTGTGCTAAGAAGGCATAGGAAGCATGCGCCTTTGGAAGGAACACGTGTTCCCTCTTTTGTTATGGATTCTGGGCTCTAAGATCTCACTAGGGCCAAAGGCTACTTAGCCATTTTTTGTTTACCGCTGAAGACCCTGAGTGAAGCCTTGGGGAAGCCTGGCTAACCTGGCCTCACTTGCAGGACCTACCCCAGAGAAAGTTGGCATTTGACCAAGGAGTGTATGCCTCCAGTACTCACTTAGGAATAACACGTCCTCCTTTCACCTCTGCTGGGGTTTGGGTAGAGTCAGTTCTGTTATTAGGCAAAGGCCTCTGAAATTGGTTACTAGCAATTTAAAAAAAAAAAAAAAGAACTTGAATGCTAAATCATTCCAACAGATAAATGAAAATTCCAAACGCCCTAGGTATCAGGCTTCAGGAAGGGCTAGATTCAAGAGACTCAAGGGATGAGCAGACTTGATTCTCCTCATCTCTTGGTGGAGGCGTTATGGACCCCACCTGCACAGAATCACAGTGGGGAAAAATTCTTTCCAGAAGGCTTGAGAAAAATCTCACTCTGATTGGCTCTGAATGTCATCCCTGAACTAGTGTGTTCTCAAAGATGGAAAGCTCTAATTGGCCAGCCTGTCACAAGCTGGACCCTAGGCCTATGAGGAGCCTAAAGTGCCAAAGCTATGCTCAGAGAACCACAGATAACCTGCAACAGAGGGACCCTAGGACTGTGGGTAGCAAGAGAGCTTCGGTTTCTGGGAAGAGGGTGTGTTTGGAAGCAGAGTCCCAGACCTGGGCTGAGCTCTCCATTGCAAGAGAAGCTGATGACCCTAGGGAAAGTCCGAGTTTACCTGTCCTTGCTTCCTGTGCTGCTTCCCAGGCAGGGGCATGCCCTCACTTAGCATAAGCAACTGCTCAGGCCTTGGAGATAACCAAAGCAAGAAGGGTTTCCTGAATCTGACCTGCAGTTTCTTTGGTCCAGTCTATGATGAGTCCTGAAGTCATTTAACACAACTTGCTTGACGAGCCCAACTCTAATAGTTAACAGCAGAGCGTCTGGAACTGGTGTGGTGGTTAGGAGCAGCCCGTCTCTGCCAGGCTTCCAGTGTGGACTCTGTTAGTTGTGTGACCTTGGCCATAGTACTTAACCTTTATCTCTCATTAAAAAAGGGGGGGGAGCATCTGTTATGCTGGGAAAACTAACCCTCTCTAGGTCAATTCACTCAGAACCTAGCTCTCAGGTCATTCTGATTCTTCCTCCTAGTAGGCTGCACAGCTCCCAAGCTGTCTCCCTGTATTCCCTCAGGGATGACTTTATAAGTAAAGCCTTTCTTTAGCCAAGCAACATTAGTATTTCCTCCAGTGAAACTGCAGATGTCTTCTTACAGTTAAGATCTCCATTTGCTTCGTGAGATGCTGAGGGTGGAGCCTAAGGCCTCAGGGATGAAGGGAAGTACTCTGCCACAAAGCCAGAGACCACATTTTAATTTGAATGCATCATTTGGTGGGTTTTGACAAGAGCAGTGTGGCCTGTATCCACCTTGAAGTAAAATCACACGGAACGGTTTCATCATCCTGAAATGCTCCCCCTGCCCATGCAGCACCGGACCACCACTAGCAGCCTTCGCTTTCCAGATTCTAGCTTGGTATGATGTGAGAAGCCCCCACAGGCTGGCTCCTGTCACTGAGAAGCACGTACTTGAATTTTCTGTGTCTTTTCAAGTTGGTTTTTCTTTATGGAAAAAGAAACTTAGTTTCTTGAAAGTACAGAAACCGAGGGCTGGGGAGATGGGTCAGTGGGTAAAGTGCTTGCTACACAAGCATGAGGATTTGAGTTTTATCCCAGAACCAGTGTGTGATGCTCACTTGTAATTCTGGGGCTGGGGAGGTGGAGACTGGTGTGTCCAGCCAGCCTAGGCAGTTAAGACACTGTCTAAAACCAAGGCAGGGGCTGGAGAGGTGTTAAGAGAGTTGATGTTGTTCTGAGGATCTGAGTTCAGTTCCCTGTATCTACATGGGGTAGCTCAGCAGCTCCAACACACTCTTTGGCTTCTGCATCTGTACACACACACACACACACACACACACACACACACACACACACACACACACACAAAACCACGACACAGACAGACAGACACATATACACAGAGAGACAGACATACAGACACATACACACACAGATATACATGCAAGCACACACACACAGAGACAGACATATACACACAGATATGCAAGCACACACACACACAGAGACAGACACATATACACACACAGATATACATGCAAACACACACAGAGACATACAGACACATACACACACAGATATACAACCAAACACACCACAGACAGACACATACACACACAGATATACATGCAACACACACACAGAGACAGTCACACATACACACACACACACACACACAAGAGACAGCACACACAGATACACACACACACACACACACACACACACACACACACACACACGAAGTATAAATAGCTTTTGTGGACTCCAACATTTGGCAGGTGGCAACAGGAGGACCAGGAGTCCAAGGCCAGTCTGGGCTACTGAGATGCTGTCTTTAAAATGGAAAGTAAGTCAGGAGCATCTGTGCCTACCTGCAGAGGCAGAGTTCACCCACCTTGCCATCATCGCTTTGGATCTTTTGTTACTATTTGGGAATAACCCAAACGAGAGTGAGTTTCCAATGCTGACAGTCACTGTCCTGTGCATGTATTCAGCAGTCCCCAGCTCTGCAGCACCCAGAAGTAGGGATGGCCTTTGACTGATACAGTGAACACATGTGCTGTACGCATGAGCTGTTCTACCGTGAGGTAAAGGACTCATCACGAGACCTGACTGTCACCCAGCCTGGCTGTAGTTGTTTGGGGAGAGCAGGACTTCAGAAAGTTCCCAACCCTTCTGAAGCTGGATCAGTCTCCTGGAGAGCTGAGAACAAAGCCCCTTTGTGACTTTTGTTTTGAATCAGGCTTGTGACAAAGGGGAGGAGCCACTGTGGTGGGTGGATAGAGGTACCCAGAGGGGAGGAGCTGGTTACTTTGGAAAACAAAATTCTCTCCCTCCCTGCTTTTCTCCCTCTCTTCCTCCCTCCCTCCCCCTTATTCCTCTGTCCGCCCCCCCCCTTCTCTCTCCCACACTCTCTGGTGGTGTCACCCTGGGAACTCCTTCCTCAGCTCTTCGATCAGCAGTAGGCTTTTTCCAATGGAAGCTTGAGCAAAGATCCAGCAGCCTGGGGAAGAAGCCCAGCAGCTTGGGAAACCGGCCCAGTGCGCCCTTCAGAAGCAATGTGTACCAGCCGACAGAGATGGCCGTTGTGCTCAATGGTGGGACTGTAAGTATCAAAATCTGATGTCTGGGCAGGAGGCCTGAGAGCGTCCAAAGTGGGGCAGCTTCAGCTGGGGACACCTGGAGGCTGCTTCTCTGGGCTGCTCTCTGCAGCTCTATGCATGCACGCCTTCCATTTTTGTCTGTCCCCCCTCTTCACATAAGGAAAACCCACCCATACCCAGAAAGCCATCTATAGATGCCTACCTACTACTTGGGGCTCTTCACCTGATGAGTTTTCTTCCTTGAGCACAGCGCCCCAACCCTCTCTCCCAGGGAGGTGACTCTAAGGAAAAGCTTTCTGTAAGGATGTTCTCAGCCTTGCTGACATCCACCCTAGCTCACGCCCCCTGGTCCCTACTCCATCCAGTAACACACACCCCCAGCTGGGTACCAATCCCCTAAGAGACATCCTAAGAAACCGAAGTTGAGTCCCTCAAACACCAAAGCAGCTGTACTTATCTGTCGCCAAACAGGCCTGCAGCAGCAAGTGTTACCCTTTTGCTTTTTGCCTCTGTTGGAATGACTTTGTTTCATTCTGACAAAATCCAAAGAGGCTCTCACCTACATCTTCCTCCCAGACATAGCTCTGTGCTTCTCAGAAACAATGCATGAGCCAGTTCACATGTGCACATTTGATTTCCATTCTTTATTTTCTGTCAATTCCATAACTCAACCTGAGCTTTTTTCCCTCTTGTTTTCTTTTTTAATAGACCATTAGGGACAGTCTTTGATCCCCGGAGGGAAGGAAGGGGAATTTGGTTTTTCTGCCCTGAGAAGGCTCTCCTAGGCTCTGATTCACTTTGCTTTGAACAAGCTATAAGACAAAAAGAAACACAGATTTGTGCTCTCAAATCTTCCTACCACCTCCTGGGCTGTTTCTTTGTCCTGGGGCCAAAAAAAGCTTGACTTTACTTGTGACCACTGGTTCCCAGAGGGGCCAGCACATGTGCCGTAATAAACACAGCCTGTCCATCATTCCTAAGTCCTCCTGGTTCCTTCAAGGCCAGCGCAGGGAATCGGATGCTCTCGGGACTCAGGGTGAAGCTCAGTGTTAGGACAGAGTGCCTAGCTTGCCCAAGGAGTCTTCATCGCTTCAAAGGGCTGAGTTTCTGAGTGAGGTGGATGTCCCTTCAGGTGGGTCACGTGAACCTCCAGCACATCTCTGGGAGGACACAGCCCCCACAGGCAGAGGTAGGGAAGATTGATGCATCAGTTCCTAACACTGACTTTGCAGAGCTCTCAGGCCTGTCCTTATGTTATTCCAGATCCCAACTGCACCGCCATCTCACACGGGAAGACACCACTGGTGAAAGGCCTTAAGTTCCAGAGAATAAGAATCTCTCTTACCGATTTTATTCCCTGGCTGTGTCTTTCTTGAGGGCGAAATCAATAACCATGGCAGAGACAGGCCACCTGGAAGCCAGGAAATCTGAGAATTCCCACCAAGGGGATTTCGTGTAAATGTGACATATGGATGAACTGGAAAGCTAACAGTGACCGCCCTCCCCTCCCCTGCCACACACGCAAACACGGAATCATCCTGCAAACTAAATCAGAGCTAACTGCCAATAGTCTTAGACTCACTCAGAAGCGTGGCTGGGAAACTGAGTCATCCAGCAGGGGCAGGACAGAAAAGAAGTCATAGCTGGTGTGCCAGACTGTGTTGGCTTATTACACGAGGGGTTGGAGCCGGCCTGCCACCCCTACCCTCCTCACCAAATGCTGGTCCCCAGGGAGATCTTTTGGAGATAACTGTGACCTTGAGGTTAACTCATGGATCAGTCTCCCTGGCTTTTGCTTGCCTGGTGGGTGGCCCACGCAGTTCAGGAGACTTTAAGAGGTTGTGGCTATGATTCTAAAGGCCCAACAGGGAGCTGTGTAGCTAATAGGAGTGAAAGAACCATAGAACGTGCCAAAGAGGAGAAGGTACTCGGACCTTGAAGTGACCATCACATGTAGACAGAGGTGACCAACCGTTGTTCCTTCTGTGGGCCTCTTGCTCTACCAAGCACCCCACCCACCCCAACCTCCCCTACAGAGTGACAGAAGTATCCTCCTCCTCCTTCCCCTTTCCCTTTCCCTCCTCTTGCAGGTGCTCCTCCATGCCTCCCCCACTCCCACCCCCATCCCGAGTTCATTCCCATGCTCATTTCAGAAGCTCAAACAGGGCCACCAGCTTGAAGCTTCAGGGGAGGCAGGCTGAAAGGCAGGCACCAGAGCAACCTTTCGTAATGATGTCCTATGGCTGGGCTCCCCAGGGGTGACCTCTAGGATGGAGAGAGGACATACGGTTGCCTAGCTGCTGGTGACTTCTGGGGTATTTTCCCTTCGCATGGGTAGAAGTCCAGGATATAATGAGCTCCGTGGAGGTTTCCTTCTGCTTTTGGAGGGTATGGAGAATGTTTTATTTTTGGTTTCCGATGGTTCTATGGAAGTGGCCCCCTTCCCAGTTGTCATTTGTCATGGCTTCCATCTGTCCTGAGCAAGTCATTCCTTTGTCGCTAGGCATCTCCAGCATCCCTGCCATTAAAGCCCTGTGTTCTCTGCACTGTTTGGCCAGCATAGTCTCTAGCAACCTTTCCATGCTAAGGGTTTGAACCTGACCATATGGACTGTGTAAACAAGGGTTGCAGCCTCTGCACACACTCTAATCGCTATGTTGCTTTCTCTATAAAAAACTACCCATAAGCCTTTAACCTTTAATGAAAGCAAATTTTTAAAAGGTTAGTGTTTGGGGGTGGGGGTGGGGACTGACCTCCTTTTAAGCCAGTACATCTGAGCTAAGTGTTTTAATAAATCTGATTTTTCTCAAGGCCCCAGTCTCTGCTGTGTCCCCTCCCTGCCCTAGCCTATCCTTGCAGATCCTTAGGGAGGTGAGGCAAATCTGGCCAGCGCTTGGCTCCCCTGCAAGTTTTCCTTACAGCTAGTGCATCACCGTGCATGGGAACCAGAAAGCATGGCACCCAAAGGCCACCCCTTCCCAACCTCCTGAGTTGCCTCACCCCCATCCAGAGCATGTGCTTGCTTCCAGAGAATTTGAATCAGTCCTTTGTCCTTAAGGACCATCAAGTGGTGGGCTAAGAACTTAAAGGCCTGAGGAGGTGTGGGAAGGAAAGAAAGCTAGAGCTGCGTGGGGCTGGGGCTGTTGCATGCACTACCCAGCCTTCTGCAAAGAAATCTCCAAGCACCTCGGGCCAGTCCGGTGACAAACGTCAGCGCTCCGCGTTCTTGTGCCAGGAAGTGGCTGTCCACCCCCGCTCTCTGGAGTCCTTTGGAGCTTTCTGATGTCACCAGTAACTCGGTCTGCAAAATCCCCCCTTGCAGAAGGGAGAAGCTGACATGATTGATGGTTTTCTCTCTAAGCTCTTTGTTGTCCACGTATGAGGTGAGCACCGCACCGTACAAATGGCTGTGCAGAGAGCAGCATCTCTGCACTGTAAAACAGAACCACGTTGAGCCACAAGAAACCTCCTCGCTTAGTGAGGCATTTCAGTTTTGCTTTTTGTTCTTTCCGATCCTGATAGGTTATTGCGCTTCTGGGCTTTGTTTTATCTCGGCTTTAAGATTCGGGGTGGGCTGAATGTTTTTACATGGAGGGCGGAAGTGGGAGCAAAGGAATTAGGTCAACGTCTACTATTATTTTGAGTTCGAATTCACCTGAAGAGGACCACGAGGCAACTCTCCACCCAGAGACTGTGGCAGCCAGCTTCTGACAGAGCAAGGCTGAAATGCAGAATCCCATGGCACCTGTTTAAGTGTTGATAGACCCAAGACTTGGTTGGGGAAAATGATCTAGAAAGTCATCTGTGAATAACCCCAAACTGCAAGCACAACTTGGCATGCCCGGGTACTAATACCATATTGGGACTATAACCACCGCTCTGTCCCCTCCTGAGTGAAGACTCCACAGAGGTCTGGAGTCAGTTGCCAAGGTAGCAGGACAATGGCAGAGGGGAGGGGCTCCAATGTGTCAGCTGTTTCTAAAGTTAAGATCTGGTTGTTGTCTGCCCCACCCCCACACAGAGGAGGTCAAGGCCAGGGAACAAGTGCAGGGTGGGGGAGGAGTTGTCTTTTGAATTTGCCAAATGGCAAAGTAGAAGGGGGCACTGGCATTTACACATCCAAGGATGTAGCGATGTGAGCTGATGAGAGCCCTTGGCAGGTGCTTTATTAAGAGCTATGGCTCGTTTTTGATAGATAATATATATTTATTAAATGTATTAATGTGTATTTTATAATGTACCCTCACTCTTCCCCTCATCCTGGCTGACTTGCATACTTATAAACAAAAACTGTTTAAGAAATTTCCAGACAATCAGTATGTACAGGGCTGTATATAAAATATCACAGACTTTAAAGGTTGTTAAGCATGGGCAGATAGGTTTTATTTTCAAAATGCTGTTCTTAACAAGAAAATAAAGGCTTTACTATTTACCTAAGACGCGTGGTAGCTTGTCAGTCAGACCTACGGAGGAGGCTGTCAGCCATGTCTGGGCCTTTTGAATGGGAGAATCCTGGTGAGCCGCAGCCACAGAACCAATGTGGACCATTAAGCTAACAGGGCGCTGCTGTTATACTCTGGGGCTGTAACACTGGGAATCCTTCCTGACAACGGCCTCTGGAAACAGCTCAGTAGGGCTACAGCCTTGCCCCATCTGTTATCCCAACACCCCCAAACCAAGACAAAACTAAGAGGGCTCTGAGGTAAGTTAAAATACAGATCCTGGCAAAAGTGGGGAAACGGGTGTCAGAGGTCACGGTCACTAGGCATGTCAACAACTTCGGGGAAGATGGTCACGTGAAAGCGTAGCATTCCGGGCAAGGCAGGAAACTAAACTTCTTCAGCTTGTCTGCAACAAATCCTACCTCGTGTGCAAAGGGTTGTGTATCCACCACACTACGGCTTGCTAAAGACGCCGTCACAGGGAAAGTGCAGTTTGGATGCACCATCCTTCCACACGGAGTGGCTGACACCGGCTAAGGATTTGGTACTGAGGCAGCAGGCTCTTCTTCCTCGTCCTCCATTTTACATTTCACTGCAGAGAGAAGAGAGGAGGGTCACTTCACACACAGAGACAGAGACGTGCCAGTTGGGAACTGGTGTCTGGACAGTCATTTACGAGAAATCCTGCGGAGCCCCTGCCATGGCTCGGCCCCTCAAACACTGGGAGGAACAAGGGTTTGCACCTTCAGGCCAGGAGCTACCTCCCCCTCGGTTCATGGCAGTCTGGAACTCAGTTCAGGAGAAAAAGGTTGATGGTGCTCACTGTAGGTTATGGTGCTGAAGGAAGTTTTACTAAAAACGATGGTAGATTGGCCCCAATCCATTACCTGGCACCATTTCATTGAACGGGAGTTAGCTGGACCCAGAGCATAGCACTCTGTATAGGAGAGATTAATCCCAAGAAGTCAGATTTGGTCCCCAAATAAATATGGAAAGTCAGCCCCCTAATGGGGAAATTCTTTTAGAAAGAACACTCTTCTTTAAAATGTGTTATTATTTATCACTAATACTGTGGTGCTGGGAATGTGCCCAGGGCTGTTCTTGGATCCATCAGTAGACGCTCTGTCACTGAACCACTCCCCCTCTGTAAAGACCTTCAATTTGTGTGTGCCTTACGGTGCACTGCACGAGTGCACATCCTTGGAGGTCAGAGGACAGCCTTGGGTATCCTTAGATACCACCGCCTGGCATTTTGAGACAGGTTGGCTGGAAAGCCCCATGGAACCTCTGTGACCTTCTGTATTACTTGGACACCAAACCCTGGTCCCCAGGCCAGTGCTGTAGAAAGTTTACAACTGAACCATCTTCCACCCTGACCTTCAGTTGTTAGCTTTGCCTCTAGTAACTTCCTTCCTGTGTAAATGCCTGAAAGGTTATTTTCCAGGGTTCACTGCCCTGGTTATTTAGGAAATGCATCGTGTTTCTATCAGGCACTGGTT
Source organism: Rattus rattus (assembly GCF_011064425.1). Taxonomy (NCBI): domain Eukaryota; kingdom Metazoa; phylum Chordata; class Mammalia; order Rodentia; family Muridae; genus Rattus; species Rattus rattus. The sequence goes on from NC_046155.1 coordinate 82,672,204, forward strand.
TTGGACTGTTACTGTGCAGATCAGAGGTTTCAGCCATGACTCCCCTAGCATTAGGCAAGGGAGGCTGCCGACATCACCTCAGCCTATTTCTTAAAGGCAGCGGCCGTTCTGGGGTAGGTTCCCTTAGATCCTCCTCTTGATCCTTCCCCAAGATCCTTCTTGGCTACGTGGAATTGTCCCCAGGTGCCAGGGTCCCCAGAATCCTTTCCTTCTCTCTTTCAATCCCTGTACTGTTCTCAGTTTTGGTTTATTATTTTATTATTATTATTATTATTATTATTATTATTATTATTATTATAGTTATATAGGTGGGAATCCCTAAATCTCAAAACGTAGAAGAAGCCCAAATCCAAATCCAACTGGAACTAATTCCACATGTTTTAACTCAGTAGAATTATTTTTTGAAATTCCATAAAATTACGTTCTTACAATATGTATGAGTGAATATGACACCTAAATGAGTCTAGTCTTTATACTTGAAAGCTAACCCAAGATTTCAAATGCAAACATTTTAAGATCTGAATCTGGTGTCTCTGTCTCTCTCTGATCTCTGTCTTTGAGACAAGTCTCACTATGGAGCCCTGGCTGGTCTAAATATGCCTGTAGTCCAAGTTGGCTTTCAATTCAGAGACCTGCCTGCCTGTGTCTCTCAAGCTCTGGGATTCAAGATGTCAGCCACCAAAAGGGAGTCTCAACCTGTGTTAACATTAACAAGAATAGTTTTAATATTGGGAGTCTTTAAATGTACAGATGGAGCCGTGAAATGGCTTGGTGGGTACACGGCTCCGTGGGTAAAATGCATTTGCCTCAAAGCCCAGTGACCTGAGTTCTGCTCCCAATACTCACGGGGTGGAAGGAGGGAACCAACTTCTTAAAGTTGTTCATACAGTTCTGTGCATGCACATATGTGCACACACACAACACACACAGTTAAACAAATTAAAATATTACATGTAGAGGTGTACCTCTTGTTGGTTATACAGGAAGTCACATGCAATGCTATATGCATTTAGGATTCTAGATCCTATTAACAATGACACTGGTCCTTCAAAGTCAGAAATACTCTTCATTTTTCTCTGACTCCCTCCACCCACACCTCTGGCCCATGAAGGCCTAGGCTGTACAAATTATGACTGATAGGGTGCTGAGTAAGGTCTTTGTAGTGTCAGTACTCTGTTTAGGGCCCATTTCAAGCCATTGGCTTGATGACATCCAGGCAGGAAGACAAACGATAGTCACACAGCAGGACTGCACTGGATCTTGGGACGCACAGGGTGAACTTGTCCAGCATCAAGTGGAACTTCAGACTGAGATGGTTCTCAAGTGAGATCCAGGGGATGTCCAGTGGAGAAGGCTGTTATCAACTCAAGACCTATAAGGGTTGGTTTTAATTGTCAACGACATAACCTACAGACTGGGTAGGGAATTTTAATGAGGGATTGTCTAGGTTAGGCTGGGCTTTGGGCATTCCTTGAGCATTAATTGAGTTAACTAACGCGGTAAAATGGACAATGCTCTTTTTTGCCTGGACCTGAACTGAGCGAAGTGAATGGACTGATCTGGCATGAATGCGAGCACTGTTTCTGCTCTCGAAATGTGACTAGTTCGCTCAGGTTCCTGCCGCTGCGACTTCTCTACAGCTGCAACCTGCAATTACGAGCTAAAATAAGTCCAGCATTGCTTTTGTCTGGGTACTTTACCATAGTAACAGTAAACAAAACTAAGACAAGGCCCAATCTAGTTGAGCCCAGGGCCCTCATTTTAACAAGCCCCCCAAGTGACACTGGTGGATGCCAGTTGCAGGTTTTGACCTACAGGCAACAGGTGTACACCCAGAGTCCACCTAAGACGTGGTCCCATAAGAACCACGTGGACATTTTTCAAGTGTCTGGGCCTCACATTATGGGATGTCACTGGCCTGGGACCCAGATATTGGTATTATAGGAGTTCCTGTGTGCCACTAATGTTCAGTAAAAGTTGAAAATGGATTATGGCTAGAATCCAATTTAAAGAAACTTGACTACAAGACCCTCAGAGTCTAGAATTTCTCTCAGCTGATGCATCATGGTGGTTCCTGAGAGTCTCCAATTACACTGATCTACGACTATCAGGTAAGTACAGGGTGTTAGTGGGTGAAGGAGATAAGGCTTGGTTTCTGGAAAGGATTCTCAGCCCTTGACTTTCCTTAAATTCCCCTCTGTTGTATCTGAAGAAATCACCTGTGTGCCTCTGTCCCCTCTGCCCTTGCTCTGGAAAAGGCTAGCACATTTTTTTCAGGGCGTCACAGGGATACCTTGAGGCCTGAGGGGACAGGATGAAAACGTTCTAGGCCTAGATTAGATTGTATGGAGGCTAGAAGCTTCCAGAACTAGGCCGAGGTTAGGAGACAGACAGTTAACTTCTGAGACAACAATTACTACAGGAGAATAAAAATTACACATACAGCATGCGACTAGGGAGATGGCTTGGTGGTTAAAGCTCTTATTGAACAAGTGTGATGACTAGAGGATCAGAATTTGGGTAGCCTGCACCCACATGAAAGTCAGGTGGACTCGGTAGCAGATATCTCCAGAGCAGGTTGACTGGGCTGGATCTCCAGGTTCGGTGAAAGACCCTGACTCAATTAAGTTGGAGTGGTCGGGCCTCCAAATGTGCACGTGCCCTCGTGCGTGCGTCGCACATGTGCTGGCATATATATATATATATATATATATATATATATATGCAAATAAAAACCATGCATATACATACACACAGATATAAAGGCAAAAGTCGCTAAGTAAATACCATCTCATAGCAGCAGAAGACAGAAAATTACCATCATCTCATTGGAGAACAAACTATGCCCTGGAGCAGCGAGTGATTCTACAGAGTAGTGAGCATGAATGAACCCCAGCACTCACTCCAGCTCAGATGAGCCTAATGATACTGTTGCATGGTAGGCTCAGCACAATCCAGAGTGTAGCCTTGATTATAGCAAACCTTGGTATTGAGGGAAGCACACTCAAGTGAGGAACTCAGTACCACAAGTCAGGTGCGTGGCTTCACTGCCCAAGGAAGAAATTCAACAGTGTTGACTTTGAGCCAGACATAGTGATGTGCACCTTTAATTCCATTACTCAGGAGATAGAATCAAACGTATCACAAGTTCAAGGCTAGCCTGGGTACAGAGCAAAACCTTGCCCCCGCCAAAGGAGGGAAGGAAGCAAGGAAGGAAGGAAAAAGAGAAGAGAATGTTGCTAGTATCTCTCTCTGGGTGTTGGCCACATCGGTGTTCACTCTATAGCTCACATGTTTTATTAGCACCCATCTCTAGAAGTAAAAACAAAGACAGTGCATACCTGTTATAGACATGTGTTGAAATCACAAAGCCATGATAAAGGACTAGAAAGAACATTCTTGGTTGTTAAAGCTAATTCTCACCTGTCATACATACACTGGGGAACAGACAATACTCCACATTTTACTACTGCATAAGCCTATTGGGGATGCCCCATCCTCCAGAGAAGATGAGTGCAGGCCGGGGGTGTCCACTGAAGCCCATGACTTTTACCATATGTATCTTTTGAGCATGAGGACTCTATGCAAGGACTACGTTGCTAAAAAGTAAACAGAGGACTGGAGAGATGGCTCAGCGGATAAGAGCACTGACTGCCCTTCCAGAGGTCCTGAGTTCAATTCCCAGCAACCACATGGTGGCTCACAACCATCTTTAATGGGGATCTGAATACTCTCTTCTGTGTACCCATACATTAAATAAATAAATCTAAAAAAAAAAAAAGAATTCTTGGATGTGGTGGAATACACCTATAGTTTCTGCTACTGGGGAAGGTGAGGTGGGAAGGGTTGCATAAGTCCCAATGCAGTTAGACTCTGCCTCAACCAACCAATCAACCTGTATTCCAAGGGGTCTTAGTCCTTCCGGTCTTTCAGGATCCAGCCCTGTAAAGGTGCTCTAGAAAGGGAGGCTTGAGGAGTGAAGGGAAGGCAGGAAAGAATCCAGCAGAGCCTCTGGAAGAACCCACTTTCTACCTCAGAGATATCTACCAGACAGACGCCTCAGTGCCCCTGTCCTGTCCTTGTCCCCCTTGGCATGCTGATATCCAGCCAATTCCGGAAGGGCCAGGAGGAGTGGAAAATCCCAAAGAGATGTGCCAACCCTTCTTCAGCTTCTGTTTAGTGGCAATGTGACAGGAGAGCCTTGCATACCAATGAGGCTCCATTTCTTGAGCTCTCCCATCCTCTCCTACTCCGGTTCTGCAGCTGAGAGGTCACAGCCCAGAGCAACCTCACAGCCAGCTGCACTGATGGACAGGGAGGAGGCCTGGGGTCAAAGGAGGGAATGTGGGACCACAAGCCAGGCCTGCTCACCTGAGGCAAAAACACAGATTCCAGGGACCCACCCCAGACTTTCAAAGCTGAACCTGGGAATCAGCTTTGCCCGTACCAGTCTGGGGAAAGAGCGGTGTCTTTGAGTCTGATTGGTTAATCACATATGTGAGCTTGCCACCCCTAGGGCAAAGCCCCTTCCACAAGGAGCTTCTAATCTATTTGAGGGTGAGAGAGAGAAATACTCAGGGAACTTCAGTCCCTAGGGATCACATAGCAGGAAGAGGCTGCTTCTTAGAGCTTTCCCTCACAAACAGCAACAGTGCTGGGGCTTGAGGTCACAGAAGGGACAGGATCACTCTCTCCACTCAGCATTTTGTATCAGAAATTTAACAATGTTGATTTGATTTATTTAATTAATTAAAAACAGAACAAAAGACAAGGACTCTTACAGCCCAGGCTGACCTCAGATTAGCCTAATGATACTGAAGGGGAGTTTCCCCACCTCACCTTCCCCAGTAACAGAGACTATAGGTGTGTTCCACCACATCCAAGAATTCGGTTTACTTTTTTTTTTTAGATTTATTTGTTTAATGTATATGAGTTAAGTAGTCGAAGATAGCCTTGAACTCCTGATTCTTCTGCCTCAGCCTACTAAGTGCTAGGGCTACAGGCGAGTACTAGTGCATCCGGTTTGGTGCTGATGTCTGAACGGAGGGCTTTGTGCAGACTGGGCAAGTGCCCTACCAGCTGAGCCATCTCCTATCCCAAGGGTTTTCTCTTCTCTTCTCTTCCTACTCAGAGTCCGTTTTCCAGGTAAAATTAGTGTATGTGGTTCTTATTGAAGTATTGACATATATTAAGTCAAAGTGAGGTTGTTTGATTTTACAGACAGGGAAACTGAGAACATGAACAGATTAGGTAATTTGTATGAGGTCATACTATAGGTGGTCTGGCCTCTCTGGTCACATCCTTAACCCCGACAGAATCAAAGTCTACACACTTCTCACGGGGCAACAAAGAGTCCTACAATAAAAGGTACAACTTCCATATGCTGGAGCAAAGGCATTCAGGGCTGTGTCCTAATCACCACAGACTGCCCGAGAGCAGTCGAACACCGGGCAACTGAGAAAAGATCCCTGCAATAGCTGATCTCAGTTGTCAACTGGAAACCCAGAATCATCCGAGGCAGAAGCCCTCTGGCCATGCTTGTGGATATTATCTTGATTTATGATAACCGAGGAGTGACGATTTTTCCAGTGTGCATAACACCATTCTTAGTCAGGGGAGCCTGGACTGTATAAAAAGGAGAAAGCAAACTATGCAGCAGCATGCATTCGTCGCTCTCTGCCCTCCAACTCTGGGTGCTAGGTGACCACTTGCTTCAGGCTCCTGCCACCTTGACTCCTTGCCATGGCGGACGGTGCCCTTGAACTTGAGCCAGAAGGAACCCTTTCTCCCTTAAGGCTCTTTGGGAGTCAGTTGGGCATCTGGTCATTGATAAATGTGGGGGTGCCATTAGAAATGTAATGTTTTCACAAAGTTTCAGAAAAGAGGAGGGATATCACAGAGGAAACACAGCAGGTACATTTCCTGTCAGATTTGAGGGTGAGGTAAATTTGAAATTTCTAGATCCCAAGTTTAACATCTCACTGAGGACAAGGGTGATGTAAAAATGCCATCTGGCTAGTGTCAGAAGCCATCCATGATGATACCTCTCAAGAGAAGGCAGAAGGGAGGTAGAAACTAGACACACACACACACACACACACTTTTCTAAATATAGACAGTCATGATTTCCTTTCAGAACAAGTGGTTCCCACTTTGCATTTGTTCCTGGTGAAGTCTCTGTTGTCTACCCCTTAAGTGTGCCTGCTTTGTACAAAATCACAGTCATTACCCACAAAATTACAGCCGCAGCCTCTGCCCAGTCATCACGTGGGCTCTCAGCTATGCTTTAAAAAAGAAAGAGACCTTAGCATAGACGAAATGGAAGGAGGACAAGGAGAACAAGGAGAATGCCCCTTCTCCTTGTTGTCCTAATGCACCTGCTGTGTGGGTTGCTATTTGGTTGGGTATTATTTTTCTTTTTTTTCTCATGTGTGGTTTATGTACCTGCTCATGTGGGTATGTGTCTATGTACATGTGTGGTTGTACAGGTGTAGGTTCATGTATGTGGAGGCCAGGGGTCAATATTCCGTGTTTTCCTCAACTGCTCGCTCCCTCATTTTTTGAAACAGAATCTCTCATTGGCCTGGAACTCACTGAGTCAGTTGGATTAGCTGGCCAGCAAACTGCTGGGACCCTCTTGTGTCCACTTCTCCAGTGCTGGGTTTATAGACACACATTGTCCTGCCTGGATTTATGTTCATGCTAGAGATCCAATCTCAGGGCCTCATGTCTTTGCATAAAGCACTTTCCTGACTGAGCCATCTCCCCAGTCCCGAGGGTGAGCTTCCTCTTTAAAGGAATTCTATGAAAATATAACAGACTAGCTGGTAATAAAAGTGCATGGCTATAGTCCTAGTACTTAGAAGGCTGGGTAGGCTGGATCAGAGAGACAGAGAGAGAGAGAGAGAGAGAGAGAGAGAGAGAGAGAGAGAATGAGATGAGAAAGAAAGAGAATGAGAGAATATGAGAGAATATGAGAGAATGAATTTGCCAGACAAAAGGATCCACAGGAAAGCCACCATGTACACAGTAATAGTGAGCTGGAGTGCCACATGCCTTTGGTCCCAGCTCTCAGGAGACAGAAGCAGGTAGTTGCTCTGGAATGTGCTCCCCAAACTCATGTTTTATCACAGTTTTCAGGCACAAGTGCTTTTCCTGTAAAGACTCCTCTGTCCAGCTGACCTGCCAGGCCACCACAGCATGACCGAGTTCAGGGATGAAATGGCATTCCAGTGGTGGACAGGGACATAAATAGATAGATGATGTACATGTACAGAGAGAGAGCAGTATACACTAGAACGTATACAATGAAGATGTGTCACATTCAGTGTTGGAGAGGTACAGGCAAGTGGGATGCTCGCCCATCATAGAGTGGCCAAAATGATTTGGAATCAAACACGTAAACACTCCCACCCCCTGACTCTGCCTTGACTCTTACAAAAGACAAGGACTCTTACAGCCCAGGCTGACCTCAGATTAGCCTAATGATACTGAAGGGGAGTTTCCCCACCTCACCTTCCCCAGTAACAGAGACTATAGGTGTGTTCCACCACATCCAAGAATTCGGTTTACTTTTTTTTTTTAGATTTATTTGTTTAATGCCAGCAGAAGCCTTGAACTCCTGATTCTTCTGCCTCAGCCTACTAGCTAGGGCTACAAGTACTAGTGCATCGGTTTGGTTGATGTCTGAGCGGAGGGCTTTGTGCAGACTGGGCAAGTGCCCTACCAGCTGGCCATCTCCTATCCCAAGGTTTTCTCTTCTCTTCTCTTCCTATCAATAAAAAGTGTATGTGGTTCTTATTGAAGTATTGACATATATTAAGTCAAAGTGAGGTTGTTTTGAACAGACAGGGAAACTGAGAACATGAACAGATTAGGTAAATAGGTCATACTATAGATGCCAACAGAAATCTACAACCAGCAGAAGACACCCAACAGCAGGCAAAGTACCAGCATTTCTCACAAGGACCCCGTGGAATACGAGGTACCTATCAATAAATCACTGGGTATATAAATTGTGAGGCACTCAGGAGAACACGTTACCAATAGAGTCATCGAACACTCTCTGGACGATAAAGCTGGGTCTCGGGACAGAAAGTCCAGCAGAAGAAGCCAGGTACAAAAGGGTGAGTTGCTATGTTTTCAAGTAACAGAAAATGTGAGGCTAAGCAAATTTCTCTGTGAAGTCAGAAAAAGGTTATGTAGGGAATGGGGAGGCTGAGGGATTCTGTTGGGTTTTGTCATGGTCTCCATCTTAGTCCAGGTGGTAGATATGTGGTGTAGACTCATGCAGGAGCTCAGTGTGTGGAATGTGATGACTGGCGCATCTTCCTACAAATTACCTCACCCACAAAAACAGAAGCCATGGGTTTCTAACTCTAAACCCCAGTGCCAGGGGTTGGATACCTCCCCTCAGAGTTGTCATTGCCAGTGCCCTTGACTGCCCACCAGGACTAAATGGTAAGATCCTGTTGGTGAAGACAGCACACCCCTAGGCACACCATGAAGTCAAGCTGGACTGAGCTGGCAGTGTTGTGCCTAATGACTAGCTTACACAGTGCCATGAAAGTCGTTGGGAAGAAAAGTTCTCCATAATCTAACTCAGTTTAGGAACATGTGTTCAATACTACCAGCCTGCCAGCCACGATATGCCCTCAGGCCCAAGAGTGATATCCCAGCTCCAGGGCAACCAACTGCTTCCTGCTGGAACTGAAGCCTGCCCTCAGGAGAGAACACAAGCCTGGTATTAAAAGCCTGGTCAAAGGCCCATGGCTTGAGAAGGCACAGACCCCATAGGGGGTCCACTATGATGTTCTGTAAACGTATGTGGAGTTAAAGTGCATGACTCCTGCATAGTGATGTTTGCCTCTCGAAGTCAGAGAAGCCTCTTTCTGTAGTGAGCGATGGTCAGAGCCAACACTAGTAACCTGTCAACTGCTGAGAACGAAGAAACGCAGAATGCCCGGACCTAACAGAACATCCATGTCACCCATCCCCAGGCCGAGAAACTCATCGTGGAATAGGAGGTGCAGAGACTGTGGGAGCTGAGGGGGGGCACTACAAAGTGCTGTCCTCTGGCTATGGCAATCATCTGCACCACCCACACGAGACTTCACACAGACAAGGGGGAAGCATCTGTGGCCCAGTGCTGTGGCCCATGCTGTTTAATCCCAGCACTTGGAAGGGATCTCTGTGAGTTCAAGGTCAGCCTGGTCTACAAAGTGAGTTCTAGGACAGCCAGGACTACCCAGAGAAACCCTGCCCTGGAAAAAAAAGGAGGGAGGGAAGGAGGGAGGGAGGGAGGGAGGGAAGGAGGGAGGGAGGGAGGAGGGAGGGAGGAGGGAAAAAGTGAGGCATCAAAGCAGAAGCAGGACATCGAGGATGGAGAAGGGGCCCACAGCTGTGGGACAGGAACAGGGTACAGGAATATGAACAAAGTTCCCGTATGCAGAGGAAATTGTCAGAAATAATTCTTACAAAGAGAAGAATGGGAAGACTCAGATGAAAACGCTGGCAGCTTTACATAAATATGTATAATATAAAATAAAATGGGGAAGCTGGGCAAGAGAAGATTGGATACAAAAATCTGAAGATCTTGTGAGAGCCCAGGTCGAGAGTCACACACTGCCCAAGGCTGTAGCTCCAGTTTCTGGGAGGCAGAGACTGAGGAGCCAAGCTCTACTCCAAGCCCCAACTACACAGAGAGAGACCTTGTCTTCAGGGACAAACCAACAGTGACAGGCCTCAGCAGGCCCTAGGACACTAGAAATGCTAGCAGTGACTTGGAGTTCATCAGGAAATATCCGTCATGAAGACCCTGCTCAGAGTTCTCTACCTGTCTGTCCTTTACACTGTCCCCACACGTGCCCTGGGGACAGCTGTGCTGGCTGAGAGGTGGAGGCAAAGGGAGGACCATCCAAAGTCACAGAGCTACTGGAATGGACAGGCAAGGTTCTCACTGCCTCCGTCTGGGAGTAAGCAATCCATGGGCTTCCTGGATGATGGCACAAGCCAGTCAAGCCAACACTGAGAAGGCTGAGGCAGGAGGACCATGATTTCAAGGGGAGCTTAGGCCATGTAGTAAATCCCATCTAGTAAAAGAAGACAAGAAAAAGTAAAAACCACGGTCAACACCTTCATAGTCCTTAGAGTTGGAATCAGGGCAGGCTAGGAAAACAGAGGACAATGTAAACTTCATTACCAAGAGTTAATTTTTCTGTTTTGCTAGTGTTTCTTCTCTCGTGAGCATGTGTGAGCTGTCGAAATGACATTTTCATGCTTGTGTATGCTGTGCTTTGCCACTGTCCCCTCTCTTCTCCCGAGCCCTTCCTTTTCCCAAACAGCTTGTTTTCTAAGAGATTATTTTTCCATTATATTATCATGACACAGTTTAAGAAAATTTGAAGAATACAGGTAAAACTTAGAAAGAAAGCCCCAGCTCTCTTGCTTCCACACCAGAAGAGGAGCTGGGAGCAGAGAAGTAAGCGTGAATGTCAGTAGGCTGGCAGGTTCACCAGATGTTGGACTGCTATTTTTAGGAGACTTGAGTCACCCTAGAAGCCAGGAGGCAATGGGGCAACGACAAGCCCCAGGGTGGATTAATTGCAGCTTTTTGCTGCTGACTTCTAAACAATGCCCCCGCAGCCAACTCGAAGCTCGGCCTCCTTGGAGGCCGCATTCTACATGGGCACATTTGATCTCGGGGTGACAAAGCTGGTTACCCTGAGACAGAATCGGGGAATCGCTAATTTGACCCTGGGAAGGATCTTAATTCTGGAACTTTAGGCAGTGCTGGGATCAAAAGGATCAAACCTTATGTGTGAGAGGCAAACTTTCTACCAAGTCAGCTACAGTCTCAGCCCCCAAAGCCTTGCTTTCGTAAGGCAGGAAAAGCCACGTCCTTACTGGAAAAGAAAATACATCAAAGCTGGCAAGGGGTGCCCCCCGAATATAGGGAGGGGGTCTGGCTTGGAATCCTACTGTCTATCAACCAGGAAACCTGAACAAATGTCTCAAGCCCTCAAGCCTCTTTCCTTCATCCACAATGGGAATATGCTACAGTAGGTATGTGTTACCCCGAATCCCTGGTGACAAAGAGTTGGGCCCCAGGCCATGGCTCTATCGGAGGTGGTGCAACCTTCAGGAGGTGAGATCCAGTGAAAGAGAGTTAAGTCAGTGGGGCATGCCCTTGACGGTGATATCGGCACCTGGCCCCATCTCTGTTTCTGCTTCTAGCCAGCCAAGCTTGCTCTACTACACAATCCCCAGATGTTCTGTTTCAGCACTGACCCAAAGCAACAGCAACAGCTGACCCCAGATGGAAACCTCTGGGAACCAAGATGTTAGGAACCAGTATAAACCTTTTCTCTTTGCAAGTTGATTATCTCAGGTGTTTTGTTACAGTCATAGGATGATAAACCTCATTAATGCAGGTTGCTGAAAAGCCTTCAGTAGAATGCAAGATCTGAAATACGATGGCACACACTGCACAGCACATGGGTCGTGTGCACAGCACATGGGACGTAGTCAGTAAGACCATTTCTGGATTACATGAAGGATTCAACTGCCATCAGAGAAATGGGAAACGGGGCACTTAAAACCAGTATTTCAACACATCTCTTTAGACTCTTGGACAAGCTTTAGTATATGTGTCGTTCATGTGAATTTGTGTCTCTACCTGATAATTCTTCCTATACCTCAGTGTACACAGGAAGTTCCCTTTTGCAATTAGTTAGATTACATGAAGACTGGAATTTCACTGCCTACTACATTGGCCTCTGAGAGTTGATGTCTCCCAGAACGCATCGAGTCATAGGCATGAATGAACACAGGCCAAGCCCAGTCAGCCACTGCCCAGAGCTTTTTATTTAGCTCTGCATTCTCAGCTGCCAGGGCCAAGATTGAGCCTTTAGAAGCATCCTAGGCATCCTGAGAGAGTGTACAGTCTAGAGCATACCCACAGCCTGGCAGAAGCTATGCATACTACACTCTGCCTTAAGAGAAGTGGAAACAAGTCCAGCTATGTTTAAACACCGCTACAATATGACAAGGCAATGACTAATCATCCCACGCTCAGGGACTCTGAGGCAGGACTTGCTTGTCTTTTTTGAGTTGGAGATTCATATATCCCAGATTCACTAAGTGGTCGAGGGCGACCTTGAACTTCTGATCTTCCTACCTCTACTCAATATGCTGGGATCATAGGTAGTGTCATATGCCTGGTTTCACGAGGTACTGGGGATGGACTCTAAGTAAGCACTCTCCAACTGAGCTACGCCCCAGCTTCTGCTTGCTCATCTGACTCAGATCTCAGAGCAAGAAGGCCTGAAACTCAGAAACCATCACATGTCAGAGGGGAGTAGGACTAACATCCCAAGGTCTCGAATACCGAGTTCCCTCTGAGGGAGCCCCCAGTAGCCTGGGAGGAAAACGTGAATGTCTTCACTCACTAAGGTGAGTGACCCATTATCTCCCCATAAGCTCACATCCTTACAGAGGATGATTTCTCTCCCCTGTGTCTCCTCAGTACTTCAGCCCAGTATTAGTACTTTTGCTGCTGGTGGGAAAAAAACCCAGAGGAAAGCATTTTAAGAAAGATGGTTGATTTAGCCCACAGACACAGGTGAAGTCCATCAGAGTGGAGAGGTCATAGAGGCAGGAGCTTGGGACGGCACTGGCCACCCTGTACTCCAAGCCAGGAGCAGAAAGTGATGAGAGCTGTTGTTCAGCCCCTTTCTCCCTTGGATGCACTCCAAACCTAGGACCTAGTGCTACCCCTAACTTTATGATGAAATCTGAGGTCAGGAAAGCATAAATTTGTTTACACTAAGTTTACACTAGATGTAGACAAGAGAGGCCAGACAACACAAGTGAGGGAAGTTTGGGGGCAGACCATCCTGTCTGAAGAAGTGCTTCTTGCTTCTGTGTAGTTTAGGATTCAGTCTGGAAAGTTCATTCCTAAACAGGAAGTTGAAGTGCCTGGATGTTTGTCTCCATGGACTCTAAGTCAATGTTCTGTTGCTGTAGTTTTGAAGTTCAGGGTTTAGCACTCATGCAAAAGGTGGAGTGGGCCTTTATCCCTTGGCTTCCCCAATAGCCGTTCACTGGCCACTTCTTTATCTCGTGCTGCCTCCATCCTTCATCTTTTGTAACTAAAGTTAGGACTCAGAAATGACAGGAATTCTCAGCACCTCTAATGACTGGCTATTTAGCTCTGTAAAGGGGCAGGGGAGGAAAGACACCCCACAGAATTGAAATCACATATGTGATAAGGGACTTGAATGCACAACACACACACACACACACACACACACGCAAGCACATACATGCACATACATGCATACACATACACACATACACACACATATGCACATGCACACACACATACGCACATACACACACACATGCACACACTCAAATGCACACACAAAACTTTTACTAATTAATACAAACAACCCACTCTAAAGGGACAAAAGCTTGGCTCTGATATTTCTACAGAGTAGGTATAGTAATGGCTAACATGCTCGGAAAAGATCCTCAAGAGCATCAGTCATTAAAGAATACTAATCAAACTCCAATGAGATGCCATTTGACATCCACTACAGTGACTGTAATCTAACAGATAATACTGAATGACAGCCAGACTCATATAGAAATACCTTCCCACATGGCTGGTGGGAATGTGACCTGTCTCAGCCACATTGGAGAGTACTCTGGGAGTTCTCTGGGGGTGGGGGGGATGCTAAAGTTAGCACCTGACCCAGCAATTCCACCCCTAAATAACCCAGAGAAGTGAAATGCATGTTTACATGGACTCTTGTGAATGAAGGCTTTCAGTAGCATCATTCCTAATTGTTACATGACATAAGGGTTAGCCTCTTCTGTCTACATGGTAACATCTAGAATCACCTGGGAGATGGGCCTGGGAGCATACATGTACGAAATTGCCTCTATTAGACTAAGTAGGTAAGAAGACCTGCCCATAATGGGTGGCACCATTCCCTGGGCTGAGATCCTGGACTATACAAAAAGGAGAAAGTGAGCTGAGCCCAAGCAGCCATCGATCGCTGCTTCCTGGCTGAAAATACAATGGGACAGGGCTCCTCAGGCTCCTGCCGTCATGAGTTCTCCTTCATGATAGACTGTACCCTGGAACTGTGAGGCAAAACAAACCCATTCTCCTGTAGGGTCTTGGTTGGTTTTTTGTTTTGTTTTGTTTTGTTTTAATCACAGAAACAGGAAAAGAAGCCTACACATGGGTATTAGCTTATCTGAGTCTCTCTACAATAAGGATGGGGAATATAATAATGTCCACTGTTCAGATGAGGAAACCAAAGGTCGGAGAGGCTGCGTAGCTTGTTTACAGTCACACAGCCAGTGAGGATCTGTGGGAGTATTCAATCAAGACCCCTGGATTTTGTTTGGTTTGTAGCTGGGCTTCTGGTTAAAAGCAGAACTACCAGAAAAGTTCATGTGTGGCTCAAGGACGAGGCTATAATGACCTCTGGCCTCACTTCACTGCCGATCCTGAGGCTCCTGTAGTTCCAGGTGTTCTTCCCGATAACTCTCTGAATGTCTTGAAAGGGAATGAGGTGAATTCAATGCTAGTAGTAACAACAGGACAAACTGCAGGGCCCCTGAATGTCAACCAAAGCCTCCTTAAATGGAGCCACGCAGAGCCCTGTCAAGCCCGCCTGTGGAGTAGGAGCAAGCAGAGATGGAGATCTTAGACCCTTTGCTTTCTCACTTCTCAGGAGGTGATCACCTCTCACTTCTCACTTCACAGATCTGGTGAGTGGGTGGGCCTTAAAGGACAGGAAAAGGAACTGGTCCATGCTTAGTACTGTCCAGCCTCCTCAGCTCTGTGCCTTTAAATGCATCCAAGCTCCAACTAACGAGAGTCGGATCTGAAAGCTGGCAGACACTCTAGCTGTTTGGATTCTAAATTTAGACTGTAAGGGTGAATACCATGAGTCAACAAACTCACAGAGCAGGGCGGGGCCGTTTGGCAGGTGGCATTGTTGCTCTCCAAGGCTGATAGGCATAAAAGATCATGTGCTTTATGCCCTTGGCAACTGAGGCTGGACCCTGACAGATGCTATAGAAAACACTTTCAGTTCCCCTAAGCACTGTCACTCCATGGGTGACAGCCACACGCTGCAGCAATATGAGGAGGAAAGGCAGGACTCAGGTCACCCCTTTGCATTGTGGCCTTGGGTATAATGTTGAGGTTCTCTGTGACTCGGTCTCCTTATCCATATGACGTGATCAACTGTACCTACTTCAGAGGAGTGTGTGAAGAAGCAAGTGGCGTGCTTGCTTCAGAACAGGCACACATGGGACGGGACCCTTGTTACCACAACAGAAACTGTGGGTTATCAAAGAGATCAATACCTGGAACTGCACTGTAGAAAACTAAGACAAGAAACCTTGCTGGGGGTCCATGGGTCCAAAGGTGTGTGTGTGTGTGTGTGTGTGTGTGTGTGTGTGTGTGTGTGTGTGTGTGTGTATGGGGGGGTGCTCCTCAGTATATCCAGGCAGGGACTTGTCAAATAATAGAAGAAAAGGAAATGTGTGAGAGAGGGAGCTGAGGATGTGGCACAGTGGAAGAGTGCTTCAATCAGCCATGGAAGGAAGGAAAGGGAAGGGGAAGAAGGAGGAAGGGGAGAAGGGGGGATGGGGAAGAAGGGAGGAGGAGGAAGGAACAGAAACCAGCTCACCCCTGCTGTCGGGGACATTCCTGGCTAGTGTGGCCCTATAAACAACACACAAAACAAACAACTAAAATGAGTCTTGTGACATGTGAAGTCCATCTCAGTAAAACTGCTGTAGCAAAGTAGAAATGACTCCAGGGACTTGACAGGGTTTAAAAACTACACGTGGCCAAGTTAAATCCATCACATAGTGAGAGGGAGTTTACAAAGGAATGAGCACAGTTCCATGTAAAACCTAGCAAATGGTCCACACAAAGCTGGGTGACAGGGCTTGGCCAGCCAGGGTCATCTTCCCACACCCTGCACTGTGGTCAAGGCCAAGTACAGCCACATGGTCCTTTATGTCCTGCGCTGTGAAGAGGAGACAGTTCTGACTCCAAGAGACACGTCGTAGGGCAAGTTGTGGGGTGGGCCTTTTGAACCACACTGTAGAATGTAACTTAATTTTTTCTAAACCTATTTTTAATGATGGTTCTTAAATGCTTTAATCTCCCTTTTAGCCCACTACCCACCAGAGATAGTGAGAAAGAAAGGATAAGGGGGAAGTGAACCTGTTTAGAAAGGTTCTTTGGAGTAACTCCAGTCTGTGTTGTCTGGACATCTACAGGTTAGTTCACAGTTAGCAGCAGCAGCTCGATCTATTCACAAACACTTCATGGATACACCAGCAGTTCAGTTTGGTAGAGACAGGTTAGCAACAGCAGTGACATGACCTAGCAGAGACACCAGCCCTCCCTTGGCTTGAGTCAGAAGGAGGGACCAGGAGAAGTCCTCAGCTGTGCCTCTCTCAGTGAAGCAAAGATCAGCACAGACTCAAGACCTACAAGCCAGCTCTATGAGCAAGCCTAGCTCAGTCTCAGTGTCTGTACGGCAAGTCCTATCTATACCCTCCAAGCATCACAGTCTTCCACGGGTCTTGCCTCAGCACGTATGTCTGTCTCAGCTGACATCACTCAGCCAATTAGTTTGAGTCTACAGAAGCAGCAAGAAACTGCAGCACGTCCCCAGAAGCTCTTTGGTGTGCTTCTGTCTATGGAGTCCTGACAAATGCAGCTCAACTACACAGTGTAAGGCGGACCAGTACATGCATGTTGTTAGCAAGGAATCCTTCATCATGTGTCCTTCCATGTGCTTGTTTTAGCAGAACGTCCTTTCACCTGTGTCTGCTTCAGAGAAACATTCTTTCATGAGTCTGCCTTAGTCTTTTACCTGTGTTCACTTCAGCTGAACGTTTCTTCATGTGTTTGCCCCAGCAAAGCACCATCAATTGACTTTCCAAAGAACCCTTAAGTTTCCACTTCAGTAGAACAAATGTTAGGGGGACAAAATAAAAAGATGAGGCATGAGTCAGGGTAGCTGGGGAGGGCTTTCCAAGTGGGAGCAGGAAACAGGGACGGGTGGTGGTGAGGAAGCAGATGCATGCACAGCTATGCATGGCGGAAGACAGTCCCACGCTGTCCTGCCTGCTGCAGAGGCCTCTGGGCTGGCCCCTCATTGCTGCAGCCGTTTTACTAAGATGAATTCCCACACCATCCGACTCATACAGCTAAAGCAGCCAACTCAATGGCTTTAGCCAATTCACAGATCCGAACAATCAAGCAGGCTGTTAATATCCCAACATGCTGCTCCTCGGAGACAAACCTTGGCCAAGCATAGTGTTGCAGGCCTGTAATCCCTGAACTTGGAAGACTGAAACAAGAGAAATGAGGGTTTAAGGCCAGTCTGGGCTTCATATCAAATCCTGTCAGAGAAAGAAAGGAAAAGAGGAAGGGAAGGAGAAGGAGGGAAAGGAAGAAAAATTAAAAAACCCAGGTGTGCTGGTGCCTGACCATAGTTCCAATACTTTGGTGGGGGTAGGAGGATCCTTAGCTACATGGAGAGTTTCAGCACAGCCTAGGCTATAATAGCCCTTATCTAATGGCAGCAAGGGAAGGGACCCCCACCCCACCCCCCACCCCCGTCCTCCTGTCCTTCCTAACCCTAAAGCCTTCGGCCTTCCACATTCTGCCTGCTCCAGGCATTCTACATCCACACCATATGTAACAGGGCCTCCTGTGACAGCTCTTGTGGGTAGGATATTTTTGAGGTTCTGCTTTGGCTTCTTGGGGTGCTGCTGTCACTTCCGTGCTGATTCTAACAGACATATTCTGAAAGAGCATCAAGTCCCTCCCCTCTCTCAAGCCCTCCTGTCCTTGGTCTGATGGGAAGAAAAGCTGTGAGTCCCCTAGAGAAGCCTGCCTCTACACAAAGTTACACAAAGTTCTCCATCTTCAGCTCAGCGACCCTCACAGCTGTGACTCACTGGCGAATAATTTAACTCGGATACACAGTTTCCTCCCCTGTGAAGCTTGGAAACAATGTGTAAGGTTCCTGGTACATAGCAGGTACTTGAGAAATTCAAGCTTTCCTGGTGGCGGTGGTGCATGGTTTTAATCCCAGTACTGGGAAGGCAGCGGCAGGTGGATCTCTGTGAGTTCAAGGTCAGCTCTACAGAGCTGGTTCCAGACAGCCTGGGCCACACACACACACACACACACACACACACACACACACACACACTGTTGAAAAAAACAAGAAGAAAAAAGGAAGGGAAAGGAAGGAAAGGAAAAGAAAAGAAGTTCAAGCATGTGTGGGACCAGGGCCTTCCAGATATTCAGTGTGTAACAGCTAAAGGGCTTGGTGTGCCGTCTGTCCTGTGGGCTGTGTGATTCCTCCCTTCTCTTCCATTAGCACTGGCTTTCTTTTAAGAGGAGTCACCTCTGGGTGTGACAGACCCAAATATGGATACAGAAAAGGTCCACATTGCAAAGTGTAGGCTTCCTATCTTCCCAAGACAAGACGGTGTGCTCTTCAGAACTCTCCTTTAGCATTCCTACTTCTTCCTTCGAACTCTGTCCCTGTGAGGCTAGGGGTGGCACACAGAGCCCACAGCTAAGCAAGGGGCTCTAGTACTGAGCCACGCTACCAGCTTCCCCTGAACTCTCTTAAATAGCCCAGGACTCATCCCACACTCCCTTCTCTCCTTAACCTCTAAGCTTCCAGAGTTTCTCTCTGTCCCCAGCTACTGTAGTCTCCCCAAGTTAGCCAACCTCAGCATCTGCTATTCTTCAATTCTGAGACAAAAATCACACACTCAAGAGCAACGCTTTGCAGGCTTCAGCACTGTGGCCATGAGCATATGTACTAGGAAGCCGTCATGCAGAGCATCCTCTACTTTGTTGGTACAAACATTTCCTGCCTCATCCAAGGGCCTGCTAGCTGGTACACTGCAGAGCTGGACCTGGAGCTCAGCTCGTCTACATTTTTAATCCATGAAGTGGCATCGGTGAGAAAGGCCTCACAGAGGAAAGTCTCAGATCTACAGCTATTACTGGGATTCCATAGCTAATCCGTAGTATTCAGGCTTTGCTGATGTGGACAACACATTCTCCACTAAGAATAAACCCACATCATCACATTCTCTGGCTGCTAGCCAGATGCAGCTTTACACATCTTCCCCGGGAGGTTCCCGTTTGTGGCACTGAGGACTACAGCTATAGGTAAATTGCCTAGAATCAAAACTGTATTTTGGGAAGTGGAGGCAGAAGGCTCTGGAGTTCAAGGTCACCCTCAGTTACACAGTGAATTTGAGGCCAGTCTGGGTTACATAAAAAACATACAAAACCAAACCAAGACAAAAACAAAAGCAAAGCAAAACACAGAACATCAACAATAAAAACAAACACAACGTTTAGCTGACTAAAACAGAGACATGAATTATCTACCCACCTCTCCATGCCAGCAGTCCGTCTAACACCATACATGCTACCACTATCGTATTTGAGCATCACAAGCGACTTCTGTGACCAGTCCTAACTGCCTCCAGGCCACAAAGGGAAGCTGAGTCAGGTGTAAGAGTCTTTCGCTTGTGTCTCCACTGACAGTAAGAGGCAGAAATCTGGTTCTGGGAGAAACCCGAAGCCACTGTGTTTAATAGCAGCACACTGTTCTCCAGATGTTGGAATCATGGTTTAACAATGTAACAGCCCCCTTTTGTTGAGCACTGAAGATAAGCTGCATATTGTTCTGGACTATGACCATGTGCTAAGGTGAGGGTGGCCGTGGTGTGCCATTACCATTTCTTTGCTACAGGATGGAGTCGCAGGGAGATTAAGACAATTGCTCCAGGACACCAGCTGGGGGATGGAGGACCTAGTCCATCTGGCCATAGTAGTTACTGTTCCCATTTCTGTCACAAGACACGTGACAAAAACAACTTAAGGAGGGGAAGGTTTCTTTTGGCTCACAGCTACCGTCCAGCTGGTAGGGAAGTCATGGCAGGTGGCGAGAGCCTAAGACACCTGAGGCAGAGAATTAATGCTGGCGCTCAACCCCTGCTGTCCCTTTTATTCACTCCAAGACCCAGCCCATGTGATGGTGCCACCCCCAGTTAAGGATGGGTCCTCTCCAAAACTCCCTCTCAGAATGCCCAGAGTTTGTTTCCATGGTGATTCTAAACCCCATCAAATTACCCCTCTGTATCAACTATCGTGGGCCTTCCCCAGGTTTGTAGATCTTACAAGAGATTTCTGCATTCCTAAGGATAGAACAGAATGCTTAACAAGGCAGGGGAGGTGAGGTGAAGCCTCAAATGAGGCTCATTTGCATAAACAAATTTAGGATATTAAACTTTAAGGCCAAACCATTAAAAAAAGAAATCATCTCTGACTGAACTTTGATACCAACAGAACAGCGTGGGCCTGCAAGCATTTCAAGAGAAGGCATGTCCCAGCCAGGCAGATTTCTGTAAAATTTAAAGGAAAAGGATATGTGTGAAAGGTGATGTCATCCTAATATCCTGACACACTGGTGAGTCTTAAAAATAAAATCGATGGAAGGAAGACATGACATCATTAGATGTCTCTTAATCAAATTCTTATTTCTTTTGTGGATTAAAGTGAAGAACGACTTAACATTTGAGAAGATGAGAGAGGATAGAATATATAAGATTAAACTGAAATGGCAGCTTGGATTTACAGACATATTTTTTAATTAAGAGCTATATCACTATGAAAACAATGACCTCATTTAGAATTACAACTGAGGCATGATCATTCTTATTTTACAAGGAGGAGAAACAAAGCACAAACATGACATCACCCACCCAAAGTCCCACAGTGAAGTGATGGCACTGACTATAAATCTGTGCAACACTGTGAATGATAATCCACATGTTGTTCCTATGTGCATGCATGTGTGTGCGTGCATGTGTATGCATGCATGTGTGTGCATGCATGTGTGTGTGCTCCTGTGTGCATAGCATGTGTGTGCAGTCTCTGTGTGCACATGTATGCATGCATGTGTATGTGTGTGCTTCTGTGCATGCATGTGTGTGTGCATGTGTGTGTGCCTACATGTGTGAGTGCTCCTGTGTGTGTGCATGTGTATAAGCATGTGTGTACAGTCTCTGTGTGCATGTGTATGCATGCTTGTATATGTGTGTGCATATGTCTGTGTGTGCTTCTGTGCATGAATGTGTGTGTATGTGTATGGATGGCCTGCCTGTGGTGAGGATTAGTCCACGACCTTTCACATGTTATGCAAGTGCTTTACTATTGGGCCATATCTCCAGCCCAAGAACATTTCTGAAACCACAGGGAAATCTTATCTGCAGGACTTGTCATACCATGAAAAGAAATTGCTTGGCTCCCATGCCTTGCCCCAGGCTGCTGCGCTTTCCTTCTAGGAGGAAGAGCCGCTCAAAAGGGGGTTAGTATTGTAGTTCTGAAAGGACAGTGTTCACTGGACGCCACACAGTCCTTTTTATCTGTGAGATCTAATCCTGGCTTCAAGAAGGTGTAGTTCCAAGAAATGTGTTTAATTGTGAGGACACACTAGCCCTATTTCCTTTCGTGCTGTGGCTTCTAGGAAGCTCAGAGCTAGGTTTTTATTTACTGAGGGAACATAGGGAAGCCGTGACATTGCACAATGCAGGATGGAAGGGTTTTGTTTCTTTTGGACTGGAAGTTATGTGACAGGTTGTACTTCTTCCTCTTGTCTCCAAGAAACCTCCATGCTGAAGAGGAGAGCACACACCTTCTGTTACACAGTGGCTAACCTCTGGGGACCTGGTGTGAAGCACCTGACTACAGTTCACCACTGCCCACTGAAACGTGTCAGAAAGCACATTTTAAGTGTCCTGACCACACATAAATGCAGCTACAGATGACACTGATGTGTTAGCTCTGTTGATTGTGGCAACCATCACACGGCATTCTTTTCTTTTTCTTTTTCCTTTTCTGACAGGGTCTCTCTGTCTAGTCTTTGCTGTCCTGGTACTCTCTGTGGACAAACTAGGCTAGCCTTGAACTTACAGACGTCCACCTCCCTCTGCCTCCCACCTCTGAACCCAGCACACAGTATGTCTTTACACTAATCAAAGCACCAGGCTGTGCACTTTGAATATATACCAATACGTGTAATTTTCATCAGTTAGATACTTTAAATAGATCTTCATCTACAGGTCTTCTACTATTTTACCAAATAAATTAATGGCTTTTATTTCCACGACCCTATTTTTTTCTTAAGTCAATTGCCACCTGTGCCTAAAGTTACTGTGTATTTTTGTGTCTACTACAAGTCACCAGAGTATGGAATGAGCGCTTAGAAACAAGACGTAAAACACTTCCTTTGACAGATTGTACCTTCACACCTTTGCTTCTAAATATAAAGTGATAAAGTCACTTAAAGCTTATTCGTTCATATATAAAGCTGCATATACCTTATGAGAAAGTTACCTGGTGTGAGTGAGTGAGTGAGTGAGTGAGTGAGCGAGTGAGAGAGAGATGTGTGTGTGTGTGTGTGTGTGTGTGTGTGTGTGTGTGTGACACACAATAGATTCTGGTAGTATGGGAAAAATTGCTATGATTTTTGTTTTATTGTTTTGTCTGCCCCTTAGGTTTCCAAATAAAACGTGGCCACGGCAACCTCTAAGGCAAAGCCAGTATCTAGGAACAAACATCTGTATTAATGCACCTCAAACTGTTCTTTCTTTCCTTTTTCCTTAGATTAGCCTTTGGATCAACCTGTGGATCTCAACCCCTTTAGGGGCTTGCATATCAGATATTCTGCATATAAGATTCATATACATTATGATTCATAACAGTAGCAAAATTATGGTTATGAAGTAGCAGTGAAATAATTTTATGGTTGGGGGTCCACAGTTCCAACAAGAGGAACTATGTTAAAGGGTCGCAGCATTAGGAAGGTTGAGAACCACTGCTTTATAAAAGAAAACCTTAGGGACTGGAGAGGTAGTTTGGTTGGAAGAGTGCTTGCTATGTAAGCATGAAGATCTGAGTTTGGTCCCCTAGAACCCACATTTAAAAAGCCAGGGCTGTAACTCAGCAATGAGAGACAGAGACAGGCAGATGCCTGAGGTTCCCTGAGGCCCCCTGGCTAGACAGTCCAGTCTGCAAGGCTAGCTTGGGCAAATGAGAGACCCCCATTTCAAAACCAAACCAGACCCACAAGCAATGTAAGGTGGACAGCAGCTGACAATGACAGCTGCGTCTGTCCTATGGCCTTCACACATGCACATACTCATACATCTGTAAACACATAACTAAACAGGTGAACACACACACACACACACACACACACACACACCACTTTTAAAGCTGAGCATGTTCAGAGGCAACTGCCTATCATCCTCATTATTTTGAGCATGCTTAGAGGTGTCTGTATCTTTAATTTTAAACTTTTGAACTCATGTACTTAAGCTAAGGGTCCCCTAAATAGCCTCACCTTCACCCCTTCCTGAGCTATGCCTAACTGAGATGCTCAGGAATACACTGCCCCTACGGTGCTTTTCCAGGAGCAGATGCATGGGCTTTCTTCAGTCGTTCAAGACAGCGCTACTCTGGAAGTGACTCCCCTGCCCTCCGTACCTGCTGCAGGGAATAAATCTTTCTCTGCCCTTTGATTTCTTGACTGGGCTTATTTTGACCTTGTATTCATCACAATGTAAGCCCACTGGGTTTGGTAAGGGGTATTCACGTACAAAGAACACATGAAACCAATCACTGACGAAACACAACTAAAAATTTGCTGTTATTTGGGATGGGATTTTTGACTGAGTCTCAAGGTATCTTTGGACTGCTGTGGCTGAAATTCTGAAGACACGCATTTAAAAATAATCTGTGCACCTGTCTTGCTGATGAATGAGTGGAACACTTCATGCTGTTTCTGTCCGAGGAGAGAATGTTGTTTGGGACAGTAGCCTCTGACTCTGTAACCTGAGACCCAACTGCAGGTGACCGTAACAGCTGGCACTCCTCCCTGAGACTTGCTGTCTGTAAGAGGCTGCTCCGAGAACACACAGTGTAAATACCAGAACACGGCATGGTCAGATGAGAACACCTTAGAGGAACATTTGTAGGGGGATTTCTACACAGATAGAAACGTTTAAATGAAGCTCAAAACTTTTGTCACCTACCTTTTGTTTGTTTGTTTGTTCATTTTGAAAATCTAAAGGACAACTTACTTGTGCTTAACAAAAGATGCCACACAGGAGGTCTTTGAGGCGTGACAACACTGTCACCTTGGCTAGGGAAGCCTTGCTTTCTGACCCTCCATAAAATAATTTTCTTGATGGCAGCTGAAGGGAGCAAGAAGTTCTGGTAATGGGGAATGCCAGACTGCATGCTGCTCCTCTCCATTCAGCCCCAACCCAGAGCCCTCGATGGACACAAACCCAGACAGCAAGAATTCTGATGGCCCGATAACAGGAAACTGGACGTGCCTCATGTCATGTTTAAGACAGTGTCTGAGAAGAGTTTGGGTTGGAAGATAAGACCCAGGAGAGCAGCTCAAAGGCTGGGTCCAGCTCCGTGTACAGTGTCCACTGCCTAGGATGTGCGACTCTGCCTGTGTTCCTGCTACAGTCTCATGAAGAGAACAGAGAAGGGAGCTTGTCTGGGCATCAACCCCTAAGGAAGCAGGAGAATATGAGAAAATGAAGACTGATGGGGGCTTCAAGCTAACAACTGTTCACACATGTTGAGAGTGCACATGCACATGTGTGCTCATGCATGTGGGGGCCAGAGGTCAACACTAGGTGTCTTCCTCAATCCCTTTTCACCTTAAGGTTTCTCACTGACCTCAAACTCACTGATGATCAAGAACAGATGGCCAGCAAGCCCCAGGGCTTCTTCTATCCCAGCCTCGCCAAAGAGCTGGGATTACATGTATGTACCATCTCCCCCAACTGTGAGTACTGGGGAGCACAATCAGATCCCCCTGCCTGCTTGGCAAGTGCTTTACCAACAGAGCCATCTCACTGGCCCCATGGGAAGGCCTTTAGATCTTTCCGGCCCCTGCGTCTTCTACTGTGAAATAAAACCCAAGAGCTCTATGCCTCAAATACATATGTGTAGACACTGATCTCTGTGCTGCTTTGGGCAACACAATGAAGGTCACAGCAGTCCCACCTGGACTGCAGAGTCTAAGGTCTGCCAGTCAAAGGAAACAAACATCAAGACACTCAAATGCACATGGCTATCTCAACAATACTATTGCGATAGTGAAACTCATGGGTACTATGTGTTAGGACCCTTTCACAGCTGTATGTGACTGATCCCATTCTGAATGGGGAAACTGAGGCCCAGGGAAGCCATCTAGGTCACAGCCTCATGGAGGGAGGTGGTAGCTAGAGTCCTGTGCAGCTCTGTTGTTGACCACGGACTTGGGAGATCTTGTTTTTTAATTTTTCTCAAGGGCCAGCATACAGCCCAGTTGAGCATTGCAGCACAGTGGGATATTTACTGAAGACCCTGCCTTGCAATGGGCGAGCCTCCTGAAGCCCTTCCTTGCCAGGCAACAAGGGCACACAGCAGGCAGCTGGGGCAGTGGATTCTACTCTGCTCTCCCCAGCATTCAGTCCACTCTGTCCTTCCTGCTCCACTGCAAGCCAAGTCCATCAATCAAAGAGCAGCAATCAACTCCAGAGAATACGAAATAGCAGCAGTAAATAAGTGCACTGTGCTTCCTGTGACCTTTAAACTGATTACAGCCCCGACCGAGTCCCAGCTCTGAACCGAAGAAAGGCCAGGGCTGAGCCAGCCCAACAGGAGACAAGGGTAATTTCTGAAACTGAGTTTCTCCCTCCCTCCTCTTCACTCTCATCCCTCTTTTCCTTCCTTCCCCCCTTCTTTATTTCTTGTCTATGTATTCACACATGTGTGTTTTACATGTGTTCCCATGAGTGTGTACACATGTTCTTTTGCATGTGGAGGCCAAATGTAAATGCTGGGTATCTTCCTCAACCACTTCTTCATCATATCTATTGAGACAGTCTCTTACTGACCACGCAGTTCACCAGCAAGCTGCAGAGAGCCTGCTCTCCCACTCGGCAGCACTGGACTTACATACAGCCTTACACTGCTGCTCCTAGCTTTTTACTTGGGGACTGGGGATCCAACTCAGGCCCCCATACTTATGTAGCAGGCACCACACTGACTGGACCAACTTTCTAGCACCCCTCCCCCGTTCTCTTTTACTTTTAACCTTTAACTTACCATATATCCACAGTAGGAAAAACAGAAAAACAATTGCCAAAAAAGGAAGGAAACCAGAAACCCCACCATGATTAATATGCTGATATTCATTCTACTACTATGTTCTTTTTCCAATACAAAAATACACACATAAACAAGGGGATTTAGTAATTCAAAATACAAGCTCACAGATGCCCCACCATCTGCCATCTGCAAGCTGGGGAGGAGTGCAGGGGGTACAGGCATGTGTGGTAACATGCCCACACATGTGGTGAGGTGAATCTGCTGTTTGAGAGCTTGTGAGCTCCTACCTGAGGCCTGAGGACCAGGAGCCCCGAGGCAAGAGGATACCAGTGTTCTGTGTAAACAGGCAGTTCTTTCAACCTTCCTCACCCTTAATCCTCCTCAGGTGCTCACCAGTGGAGAAGCCATCCACCTGTACAGCCCACCAGTTCAAACACATCTAATTTCTAGAAACACCCTCACGGCTAGACCCAGAAACAGCATTCACCAGCTATCTGTAGAAATAAACCCACTGAAGTTTAGACACACACCTGGAGTTGGGGAGAGTACTCTCCCATTAATAATTCCCCAAATCACAGCTCGTTCTTGGAGTCTCAAAGCTAGAAAATAAAAGCCCTCAGCTACAGGTGACACAGAAGTTGTCCTTAAGGGAGAGAAATGGCCATGTGAATAATATCCTGTAGACTCTAGTTGCCAATCAGAACACAGAGGCACCCACACGCACACGCACACACACACACACACATTCACACACACACACACATGCACACACACACACACACATGCACACACACACACATACATGCACCCAAACACTCACACACATCACACATTCATACTCACAGAGTCTCTCTCTCTCTCTCTCTCTCTCTCTCTCTCTCTCTCTCTCTCTCACACACACACACACACACACACACACACACACACACACACACACACACACACACACTCTAGCTCTGAGGGCCTCTGAGAGCTTCCTTCTTGAGCTCAGGTGAAAGATCAGCATTTTCCTACACAATGTGGGCTGTGGAGCCCACCACTCACTTTTCTGCTCTTGTTTGGCCCAGAACATTTTCACACGCTGGCGGATGTGCTTGTCCTCACGCAGCTTCTTCTGCCACTGCCGCAGCTCCTGAATCTCAGGGTCACAGCGAACCTGGAAAAGGCACAGAGCTTGGTTGGTCCCCTTTCTTCATGCTTCCACACCCCATTACCAGCATGCATGGGAGAGCCTTCTCAATCAACTGGACGTCCTGGAAGTTTGCAAAATTCTTTCTTGTAGCACTGGGCTCCAACTCAGGGCCTGGTGCATGCTAGGCCAGTTCTCTACCACTGAGCTATGCCCTGCCCCTGTTTTGATTTATTTTGAGTTGAGAAAACACTGTTCTCAATGAATTATCTACACTCCAAACTGCTCATTTCATACTTGAGAATAAATGAGATTGTGAAGATTTGCCAAACTAATGCTATGTTAAAAATATTCTAGATTTGTGCCGTTCCATAAAATATTAACATCTGATTTTAAATTTTCTCCATCTCATTTGAAAAAAAAGTAGAGGCTTAGATAACATATTAACCTAAATAGTTATTAGTACTATTAATATACAAAATCTTGTCATTTGAACTTGTAATTAATATCAAAATTATTTACGATAGGCAGGCATGGCAGAACATAACTATAATCCCAGCACTTTGGGAGGCTGAGGCAGAGAAGATTGTGACTTCAAGACCAGAATAAGTTATACAGCAACTCTCCAAGCTCCATTCTATAGCCCTCGACTGAGTATCTTCTTCCTTCTATGTCCGCTCTATCTGTATCTACTCAAGTGCTCTATCTATTGAGCTGTAACCAGCCAAGCCCTGGCGCTACCCCAACACCTGATTAACTAGATGTGGCCGCAGATCCCTGGAATCCTGGCACTCAGGAAATGGAGGCAGGGGGATCAGAAATTCAAAGTCATCTTCTAACCACACAGAGAATTTGAGTCCAAGGTGGGATACAAGAGACTGTCACTCATTCTATTGATTTTTTTTTTTTTTTGGAGCTGGGGACCGAACCCAGGGCCCTTATGTTGCTAGGGCAAGCGCCTACCACTGAGCTAAATCCCCAACCCCCCATTCTATTGAGATAGCAGTGATCAGACCCATTCTACAGATGAGACAACTAAGCTGAAGAGAGAGCAGATGGTATTCCAGGGATGGGTGCCTGTGCAGAAGTGTGCAGGCGAGATACAGTGCTGTATGACCAAGTAGACTCTATTTCCACATAGCTTTATTATTTTATTATGTCATATAAACTATTTATTTATTTGCTTTATATCCTAATCACTGTTTCCCCTCCAACAGTCACTCCCCCACCTACCCTCTTCTCTTCTGAGAGAGTGGAGGTCCCCCCCGGGTATCCCCCCACCCTGGCGCATCAGGTCTCTGCAGGGCTAGGTGCTTCTCCCACTGAGGCCAGACAAGACAGCTGAGTTAGGGGAAAGGATTCAACAGACAGGAACAGCTTTGGGGACAGCCCCTGCTCCAGTTGTTCGGGACCCACATGAAGACTGAGCTGTGCATCTGCTACGTATGTGTGGGGGCCTAGGTCCCGCCTGTGTATGTTCTTTGGTTGGTGGTTCAGACTCTGAGGGCCCCCAAGGGTCTAGGTTAGTTGACTCTGTTAGTCTTCCTGTGGAGTTCCTATCCCCCTCAGGGCTCTCAGTCCTTCCCCCAACTGTTTCATAAGAGTCCCCAAGCTCCATCCAATGTTTGGCTGTAGGTCTCTACATCTGTCTGAGTGCTGCTGGGTGGAGCCTCTCAGAGGACAGCCATGTGGGGCTCCTGTCTATAAGCAAAACTGCAAGGTCAATACCGTACAGTACAGGAACAGACAGGTTGATCAATGGCATCGAATCGAAGACCCTGAAATAAACCCACATACCTATGGACGCTTGATTTTTGACAAAGAAGACAAAACCATACAACAGAAAAAAGAAAGCATCTTCAACAAATAGTGCTGGTCTAACTGGGTGTCTGCATGTAGAAGAATGCAATTGGATCCATATTTATCACCCTGTAAAAAAACTCAAGTCCAAGTGGATCAAAGTACCTCAACATACAACTGGATATACTAAATAAAATAGAACAGTAAGTGGGGAATAGCCTTGAACTCATTAGTACTGAAAACAACTTCCAGAATACCAATGGCTCAGGCTCCAAGACCAACAATTGATAAATGGAACCTCATGAAACTGAAAAGCTTCTGTAAGGCAAAGGACACCATCAATCAGACAGAACAGTAGCCTACGGATTTGGAAAGGTTCTTCACCTGCATCTGACAGAGGGCTAATAGCCAAAATGTTAAGGAACTCAAGAAGTTAGACACCAACAACCCAAGTAACCCAAATAAAAATGAGGTACAGAGCTAAACAGAGAATTCTAAAAGGGAGGAATCTCAAATGTCAAAGAAACACTTTAAGAAATGTTCAAAGTTCTTAGTCATCAGGGAAATTCAAATCAAAAGGACCTTGAGATTCCATCTTCTACCCATCAGAATGGCTAAGATCAAAAACTCAAGTGACAGCACATACTGGTGAGGATGTGGAGAAAGGGGCACACTCCTTCATCGCTGGTGGGAGTGCAAACTGGTACAACCACTTTGGAAATTAATTTGGCAAATTCTCTGAAAACTGGGAAGAATTCTACCTCAAGACCCATTCCTGTGTATACACCCAAAAGATGCCCACTATACTATAGGGGCACTTTCTCAACTATGTTCATAGCAGCTTTGTTTGTAATAGAAACAACCTAGATGCCCCTCAACTGAAGAATGGATTAAGAAAATGTGCTATATCTACACAATGGAATCCTTACTATTCGGCTATTAAAAACCAAGTAGACTCTTAAACACAGCCTCTTATCCCCTTGTCCATCCCCAGACACCCTCTTGCTGGAGAGACTGCTTGGCAATGATATCAAGTTTATTTTGGAAGAGAAGTTAAAGTTGCTGAAGATCTATAGGTGAGGAACCACCACAATGTCTGAGGAGGTTGCCATGGTAACATCTACACAGTGCTTAGGGTTAACTATTAAGGGTGACCGCCTTGTGGGTTCCCTTTCATGATCAGCTCCAGTCATTCAAATGAAGCCATAGCTTTATACTCTGGGGAAGAGTTCCTTGTGTTGGGATTAGTATGTGGATCTGGGGGAGGCGCACACTGGATGCCAAGGTCAGTGGTCTCCCAGATAGTGGCTACTCCACTTATCTTTCCAGGGCTCCCAAATGCCCAAGGGGCGGTCTGCCTGTTTTTCTCATCTTTTAGAACCCTGGACAGGAACAGGTCGGGTGAGGAGAAGCAGGGCTATTAGAAGCTGTTGGGACCTCAGGTGCATATAGGAAACAAGTAAAGGCCGTTCAGGGGACAGCACAACTGGAGGGGCCCTGGAGATAGAGCCATCCCGCTGAGGCCATCTAGGTAGGGGTCCATTTATTTTATCAAGCTACAAATTGATCTTGAGGGTTGGGGATTTAGCTCAGTGGTAGAGCGCTTGCCTAGGAAGCGCAAGGCCCTGGGTTGGGTCCCCAGCTCCAAAAAAAAAAAAAAAAAAAAAAAAAAAAAATTGATCTTGAGACTTCCCACTGAGCTTCCCGCTGGGGATGTAGCCATTGTCTTCCAGGCTACCCACTCTTGGGCCTCCCCCAGGGCACAAACAGTCCCTGAAAGAACTGGGCTGGGCCAGATTTGGCCTTCAGATTCCTCCCTGCATAGAGCCACTCTCCCCCATTTCCTCCCTCCTCTCTCAGTGCAAGGCCCACTTGTTACCTCTTGTAAGTGTGTTGCTATTGTCTCTCTTGGAGACATCTGTGAGTTACCAGTAGCCCTGAGGGGTGTCTTTTTACTTAATTGTGGTAAAATACACACAACATAAACACTACCTTTTAATCATTTAAAGTACACTTCAGTGGTGCTAAGTACGTTCAGAACCTTGTGCAACCAAGTCCACTCATCCACTTCAAGGACATTCTTATCACCTCAAAAGGAAATTCTGTAGTCATTAATCAGGACCTCCCGATTCTCTCTTCTCCCCACCCCAGCCTCTAATCTTTTAGACTCTAGATTGTGAATTTCCTTATTCGGGATAGTTCCCATAAATGCAACCATTTGCCCTTAGTGTATGGATTCTTTCACGGATACAGAGCTTCGAGATTTATCCCAATTCCTTGTTACTTAGCATCGCGCTGCATAGCTACACTATAGTGCGATTATCCATTTGCCTCTTCATGGACACTGGAGTTATTGCCACCCTTTCCTGCTGTGAATAGAGTTCTGGGAGGACCTTGCTTAAATATCCATTTCCCTATAGTTCTTTGACTATGACCTACATCACAAACAAAAACACATATTTGCCCACCCATCTAAGGCTGTGTTCATCACAGGGCTCTGCAGACAGTACCATGTGGTCTCCTCTGTTGGGCCAGAAGCCTTTTTCCTTGACTCTCTTCATTTTGCTCTGGGCACTATTCACCTTGGCAGAATGCTGTTGCTGCAGCAGCAGCCTTGTTGGTGAGGCTCTGGTTGCCAGGTGATCCTGGAGCACTAGAGAAGGCCTTTGTGAGCTGGGGAGAACAGGCACCCATTGAACTGGGCTAATCCCACTATTGTCAGTTAGGAAAGCGCTTCAGATGGCAGGAGTTGTGCCCATCAGCAAATACCAGAGTGAAGCATGGTGTCAACACACAGCAGTTTCCCCTCCCCCTTCCCAGCTTCCCACCCTTTGTTTTGGAAGTCACCGTGGAGAGCCAGCTTGTTCTTCCAGTGTGCACAGGAATATGACTGGTGTTATGGACTTGACTTTGGATCACAAATAAAACAAAACAGAAGCTTCTTGATTCCAGTGTCAATTCTTACTCTCTCTTTCTTTCTTTCTTTATTTATTTATTTATTTTAATTAGTTCATTTATTTTGGTTTTTCGAGACATGGACTCTCTGTGTAATAGCCTTGGTTATCCTGGAACTAGGGCAGGCTGGCTTCTAACTCATAGAGATCCTCCTGTCTCTGCCTCCTGAATGCTGGGACTAAAGGCATGTGCTTCCCATGCCTGGCCAGACATCAATTTTTATTTGTTGTGATTTATTGATATTTATGTTGCCTTGTTAGGGATCAAACCCAGGGCTTTGTGAGTGCCAGGCAAGTGCTCAACCATTGAGCATGGATGCCAAGTCTGGCTGTCTTTTTTTTTTTTTTTTTTTTTATGCACCTGAAACTATCTAATTCTTTTAGAAAACCATGTTAGTTTAGAAAGCCAGCTTTGGGCTGTGTGGGTAAAGCACTTGCCATGCAAGCATGAGGACCTGAGTTCAAATCTTCAGAACCCATGTAAGCCTTGGCACAGGAACACCCACCTATAACCCCAGGACTCCCACAAGACGGAATCAGTCCCAGCAGGGTCCTTGGAAGTTGGCATACCAGAGCCTCATGCACATGGCCACAAATAACAAAGAGTTCTGTTTCAAACAGAGAGGAAAGCAAGGGGTGGTACAGGAGTTTGTCCTGTGACCACCATAAGAACACTGTGACAAGTGCTTTTACTTCCTCCACCACACACACATAATATATGCGTGCGTATGTATACATATATATGTATACATATATATATATGTACGTGTACACACACACACACACACACACACACACACACACAGTGAGAAGAGAGGAGGGGAGGAAAAGAAAACCCCAGACCAACGCTCTGAATCTCAGCTCTGCACAGCCTTGAGTAAGTTGCTTATGCCCTCAGAGCCTCAATCTCCTAATCTGTAACATGGAGTTGGCACAAAACCAACACCTAAAATGCTAATAAAAACCTGTCGGGGTTGGGGATTTAGCTCAGTGGTAGAGCGCTTGCCTAGGAAGCGCAAGGCCCAGTTTCATCCCCAGCTCCAAAAAAAAAAGAACCAAAAAAAAAAAAAAAAAAAAAACCTGTCTACATGAGTTATCTTTGTGTTAATTACCCTTAAAATCAACGAGTAAAGCAAAGAGTGGATTCCTGTGCTGTGGCCACTCCTCCAACTGCCTTGGCTGCTCAAAACCAAGAGGCAGAGGAGCCAATGACTCCAAAGTGTGGTCTCCTCCCGGGAGTTTAGCTGAGCACATACGTGATTCCGTGATTCACAACTCTGAGCTCTGGCCAGCTGGTGCAGAGGTTCTGGGGCTGTGTGGGGTGGGGGAGGAGAGCGGTGGCTGCTGGGACTGCAGTCGCCTTCACAACCTCTACTGCCCAAGAGCTCTTAGCTCACTTGTTTGCCTTGCTTCTTGGCAAAACAGACAATCGCATAGCAACAGCTGCCCTGCTGACTCCCTAGGGCTCTCCTCACTGCCTTGAAGGAAAGTGCTTAATCCATTACAGTTGCTGGAAGGATGCTGGAGAAGTACGGACTGGACAGGACGGGTTCTTCAGTGACACTCATCGTGCCACCCTGGATTTGGCATGTGACATCTCCCACAAGGTTCTCCTGGCGTCTTTGCCATGGTCTGACATCCTAATGATTATTTGAGTGGACTTTACATTCAAGAGAGACCAGTCTCCAATGTAGGACAGAGGAGTGGGCGGGGAGATGTTTGCGAAACTTCTTCCTGCTGTCTAATAAAAGTCCCAGAGCTCATAACTAGCAAGTTCCATTTTCTCTCTGTAGGAAGCTTGGAGAGGTCTTTTCAGATCTCTGGCAAAATCAAATCAGAGCAGAGCAAAGCTGGCTTCTTGTTGTAGAAGTCACTAGTGTTTAGTGGTCACTGACATTCGTCCGCACCACACAACGCCTCCGGGTTGCTTGGATTCGAACCCTTCCTGCTCTGGAGCTGCATTGTCAACGGTGGGTGTGGCCCACCTGTGAACCACCAGCTTAGCCACTGGGTGTGGGTGGCGCTCTGGAAATCTAACAAGGCAGCAGGGAGATGGCTCATTTGGTAAAACGGCAAGAGTGTAAGGATGAGGACCTGCATTTGGACTCCCAGCCCCACGTACAGTCAGGCACGGTGACACATGCCTATACCCAGCACTGGAAGGCAGTGGTGCTGGACAGAGATGTGCCCCTGGAGCCTTCTAGCCAGCCAGCTAGACAACTGGGAAACTCCAGGCTCAGCGGGAGACTTTTTCTTAAAAAATAAGATGGTTGCTTGAGTCACGGCCTGGTACTCTTCTGTAGGATAGAGATGAATCTTGACACGTGAATACTGAATGTGATTAATCTGTCAACAATATTAGGTATAAAGTTGTATGATGAAAAATAAAGTGTACAGCAATGGAAGAGGAGACTCAATATTAATCTCTGGTCTCCACATGCACACACACATGCGCACATGCACTAACATACACATGTACACACACATGTGCATATGCACTCACATGCACATGTACACACACAAACACATTCATACACACACTGTATATACATGTACATGAACAAAAATTCCAATGAAAATAGCGCTTATTCCTTTATTGCTAAGGGCATCTTTACCCCCATGTGTTTAACTTTAAAGCCTACTTCAGTGACCACTCATAATGGTTGGCCACTTTTATTAAATTAATTTTATTTTTTCCTTTTTGCTGGAGTGAACCACTTTATTCACTGAGAACCCAGACCACGTGAGAGTCAAGTCGGAGCCAGTCACTACACCCAAGGCTGTCTGAGGACAGAACACTTATGGAAAAGCCCACA